>NW_026800308.1:0-44491 GCF_032191835.1 Heteronotia binoei
GTACCTATTTAAGATTAGGTAGCAGAGATATAAGGAGACTGACGGACCCAATTATCATTATTATTTTTAAAAGAAGCTTAAAACATGCTTGAAACGTTAGCGCTTGTTGGTCTTAAAGGTGCTTTCACACAAAAGACAGCCTTTATTGGCATATATAAGAACATAAAATAGAGGGTCGGCCGGGTTACGTATCAAAAGAATACATAATCCGTACAGAATAAAATTAGGATCGCAGGATAAACAAAGTGGCAACGTAGTAAAACCTGATACATAGCGCTGTTTATCAGGATGAGTAACCATAGCTCTGTAAAAAAACCCCCTTTGCTACTAATTCTGTTATTTCCGGATCAGAATTATCAAGCGAGAAAGGCGCTTTCTTTGTATTTCTCCCATGGGATCCGGGGAACTGGGGGCGCTGCCTTTTTACTTCCTTTACATTTTAAGCATATTTTAAGTTTTTTAAAAATATATATTTGTGTTTGTCTGTGTCCTGTATAAAATTTATATCTCTGCTAAAAAAGAAAAAGGTAAAGGTAGTCCCCTGTGGAAGCACCAGTCGTTTCCGACTCTGGGGTGACGTTGCTTTCACGACGTTTTCACAGCAGACTTTTTACGGGGTGGTTTGTCCTTGCCTTCCCCAGTCCTCTACACTTCTCCCCCAGCAAGCTGGGGACTCATTTTACCTTCACGACGTTTTCACGGCAGACTTTTTACGGGGTGGTTTGCCATTGCCTTCCCCAGTCCTCTACGCTTCCCCCCCAGCAAGCTGGGGACTCATTTTACCTTCACAACGTTTTCACGGCAGACTTTTTACGGGGTGGTTTGCCATTGCCTTCCCCAGTCATCTACACTTTCCCCCCAGCAAGCTGGGGACTCATTTTACCTTCACAACGTTTTCACGGCAGACTTTTTACGGGGTGGTTTGCCATTGCCTTCCCCAGTCCTCTACACTTTCCCCGCAGCAAGCTGGGGACTCATTTTACCTTCACAACATTTTCACGGCAGACTTTTTATGGGGTGGTTTGCCATTGCCTTCCCCAGTCCTCGACACTTTCCCCCCAGCAAGCTGGGGACTCATTTTACCTTCACAACGTTTCCACGGCAGACTTTTTATGGGGTGGTTTGCCATTGCCTTCCCCAGTCATCTACACTTTCCCCCCAGCAAGCTGGGGACTCATTTTACCTTCACAACGTTTTCACGGCAGACTTTTTACGGGGTGGTTTGCCATTGCCTTCCCCAGTCATCTACACTTTCCCCCCAGCAAGCTGGGGACTCATTTGACCGACTTCGGAAGGATGGAAGGCTGAGTCAACCTTGAGACGGCTACCTGAAAACCCAGCTTCTGCCGGGGGATTGAACTCAGGTCATGAGCAGAGCGTAGGACTGCAGTAGAGCAGCTTTACCATGCTGCGCCACGGGGTTCTTTGCCTAATCTTAATGGCCTGACATGGCTGAGCCAATCAAACATGGCTGTGCATTTCTTATTGGCAAGCATCAAACAATCCCATTGGTTCAGAGCAGTGTTCCCTCTATGCTGAGCTCACAGATTTTTAGCCTCTGGCTCATGCATTTTTGTCTTCGCTCTGGAAAAATCACCCCGGAGCAACCTAATTTATGCAGAAGCTCACAACTTTAATGCCAGTAGCTCACGAGGTAGAATATTTGCTCATGAGACTCCACAGCTTAGAGCAAGGGTGGGGGACCTTTTTTCTGCCAAGGGCCATATGGATATTTATAACACCATTCGCGGGCCATAAAAAATTATCAACTTAAAAAACAAGGGAGAATGATTCAGGCCAGCAAAATGAATGCAAATAATTGTTTTTCTGTTTGAAGTCATGTGGGGTGAGCCTAATCTGGCACATTGGCACACGCATACACACACCTGACCCGCCACCTTAGGCCAGGGGTGGGGAACCTTTTTTCTGTTAAGGGCCATTTGGATATTTATAACATCATTCGCGGGCCATAAAAAATTATCAACTTAAAAAAACAGTGCTCTGCCGAGGGAGAATGATTCAGGCCAGCAAAATTAATGCAAATAATTGTTTTTCTATTTGAAGTCATGTGACACACATGTGACACGCACACACACACACACACACACATACACCCGGCCCGCCGCCCTAGGCAAATGCCTAGTTTTAGGGCTTTTTTTGTAGAAAAAGCCCAGCAGTAACTCAGTAGCATATTAGACCACAACCCCTAATATTAGCATATTAGGTCATACACTCATTAGCATATTAGGCCACGCCATCTGGGATAATCAAGTGCAAACTGAACTGTGGCAGTAACTTTTCCAGGCCCTGCAGCTGTTCTGGCCGGCCAGCCAGCCGGGCCCCAGGGAGGCTGCCGCAGAGTACATCGGGGCCCTGTGATCCCTGCCTGGCCCTGGGGAGGCTGCTGCACAGCACGGCTGGGCCCCACGATCCTTGCTGGCCAGCCAGGCCCCAGGGAGGCTGCCACATAAGAACATAAGAGAAGCCATGTTGGATCAGACCAATGGCCCATCCAGACCAACACTCTGTGTCACACAGTGGCCAATATATGTGTGTGTGTGTATACATAAACACACACATATATACATACATACACACACACACATAGTGGCTAATAGCCACTAATGGACCTCTGCTCCATATTTTTATCCAATCCCCTCTTGAAGCTGGCTATGCTCGTAGCCACCACCACCTCCTGTGGCAGTGAATTCCATGTGTCAATCACCCTTTGGGTGAAGAAGGACTTCCTTTTATCCATTTTGTCCTGACTGCTCGGCAATTCCATGGAATGCCCATGAGTTCTTGTATTGTGAGAAAGGGAGAAAAGGACTTCTTTCTCTACTTTCTCCATCCCATGCATAATATTGTAAACCTCTATCATGTCACTCCGCAGTCGACGTTTCTCCAAGTAAAGAGCCCCAAGCGTTTTAACCTTTCTTCATAGGGAAAGTGTTCCAACCCTTTAATCATTCTAGTTGCCCTTTTCTGGACTTTTTCCAATGCTCTATTATCCTTTTTGAGGTGCGGTGACCAGAATTGCACACAGTATTCCAAATGAGACCGCACCATCGATTTATACAGGGGCATTATGATACTGGCTGATTTGTTTTAAGTTCCCTTCCTAATAATTCCCAGCATGGCGTTTGCCTTTTTTATTGCAATCGCACACTGTCTCGACATTTTCAGTGAGTTATCTACCACAACCCAAGATCTCTCTCTTGGTCAGTCTCTGCCAGTTCACACCCCATCAACATGGCTCAGTTCGGCCCAGCAATCCCCGAGGGCCTCACAAAGTGACCTCGAGGGCCGTATACGGCCCCCGGGACATAGGTTCCCCACCCCTGCCATTGAGCTACATCTTGCGACAATTTATGGCTTTCTTGTACCTGGCTTCGTTTGTAACTTCTTGTTTTGATTTGCCGCTTCAGAATTGTGGAATGCTGTGAAGAGCCCAGCTGCCTGATAGATAGAAAAAAAAAAGATTTGGGACTATTTTCAGCTGAAGTGTATACGACGTCCATAAAAGGTAAGAAACCGATGTACTCCATTCTCTAGTGAAATGTTAATGTATATTCCTTTCAGCGATAGAAGGGGTGCAGTGCGAAATATGGCATGTCAGAGGTGTCACCTAATTTGTTGTGAAGGCCAGTTCTGACACAAACATGTGTAATAAAATGTAATGCCAGGTAGTGGATATATAAACTTTATAAAGGACACAAAGGCAGTTAAGGATTTTTTTAAAAACTTAAATCATGCTTAAAAGATTAGCACTCTTGCAATATTTTGCTTATTTAACGGTTTCTGATAACTGATGCCTCTTGCTCTAAAGTGTTGCCGCAAAATCTGGGGACAGTGTCTGTGCTGTAGCAATCTTGAATATGCTGTTCAGGTGCTGTTCAGGTGCATGTCTGTAAGTTGCAACCCTGCTTTTGATTTATTGACATTCATCACAGAAATGTCATGTTAAACGCCTGTTGGCAAGAATGGAAACTTGTTTTTTTATTTTTATCGTAAAAAAAAAATATGTTCCTTTTGGGAAAGAATGCTGCTGTTTACTACTTTTCGTATTTCTGCACAGCCAAGGGGTCTGTTGAGAATTGTTGTTTGTGGGTGCTGCTAAGAGGGATTCCAATTTAAAATAGGCAAAGTCAAGCTGAAGGGAGACCACAGGCCTTCTGTGGGTTGAGGAGGGAGAAATCAAGAGACCCAATTTGGTGTCGTGGTTAAGTGTGCAGACTCTTATCTGGGAGAACTGGGTTTGATTCCCTACTTCTCCGCTTGCACCTGCTAGAATGGCCTTGGGTCAGCCATAGCTTTCGTAGGAGTTGTCCTTGAAAGGGCAGTTGCTGTGAGAGCTCTCTCAGCCCTACCCACCTCACAGGGTGTCTGAGACTCTGAAATTCAGAGTATAAGAGCAGGATATAAATCCAATACCACCACCACCACCTCTTCCTCCTCCTCCCCAGTTTGGTGTAGTGGTTAAGTGTGTGGAATCTTATCTGGGAGAACCGGGTTTGATTCCCCACTCCTCCACTTGCACCTGCTGGAATGGTCTTGGGTCAGCCATAGCTCTGTTATCTGGGAGAACCGGGTTTGATTCCCCACTCCTCCACTTGCACCTGCTGGAATGGTCTTGGGTCAGCCATAGCTCTGTTATCTGGGGAACCGGGTTTGATTCCCACTCCTCCACTTGCAGCTGCTGGAATGGCCTTGGGTCAGCCAGAGCTCTCTTATCTGGGAGTACCAGGTTTGATTTTCCCCTCTTCCATAACAACATAAGAGAAGCCATGTTAGATCAGGCCAATGGCCCATCCAGTCCAACACTCTGTGTCACACAGTGGCAAAAAAATTATATATATACACACACTGTGGCTGATAGCCACTGATGGACCTCTGCTCCATATTTTTATCTAAACACCTGGGTTTTTTTGGCCACTTTGTGACACAAAGTGTCGGACTGGATGGACCATGGGCCTGATCCAACACGGCTTCTCTTATGTTCTTATGTGACACAGAGTGTCGGACTGGATGGGCCCACTGGCCTGATCCAACATGCTTCTCTTATGTTCTTATGTGACACAGAGTGTTGGACTGTATGGTCCATTGGCCTGATCCAACAGGGCTTCTCTTATGTTCTTATGTGACACAGAGTGTTGGACTGGATGGGCCACTGGCCTGATCCAACAGGGCTTCTCTTATGTTCTTATGTGACACAGAGTGTTGGACTGGATGGGCCACTGGCCTGATCCAACAGGGCTTCTCTGATGTTCTTATGTGACACAGAGTGTTGGACTGGATGGGCCACTGGCCTGATCCAACAGGGCTTCTCTTATGTTCTTATGTGACACAGAGTGTTGGACTGGATGGGCCCTTGGCCTGATCCAACCTGGCTTCTCTTATGTTCTTATGTGACACAGAGTGTTGGACTGGATGGGCCATTGGCCTGATCCATCATGGCTTCTCTTAAGTTCTTATATGACACAGAGTGTTGGACTGCATGGGCCATTGGCCTGATCCAACATGGCTTCTCTTATGTTCTTATGTGACACAGAGTGTTGGACTGGATGGGCCATTGGCCTGATCCAACAGGGCTTCTCTTATGTTCTTATGTGACACAGAGTGTTGGACTGTATGGTCCATTGGCCTGATCCAACAGGGCTTCTCTTATGTTCTTATGTGACACAGAGTGTTGGAGCTGGATGAGCCATTGGCCTGATCCAACATGGCTTCTCTTATGTTCTTATGTGACACAGAGTGTTGGACTGGATGGGCCATTGGCCTGATCCAACAGGGCTTCTTTTATGTTCTTATGTGACACAGAGTGTTGGACTGGAGGGGCCACTGGCCTGATCCAACAGGGCTTCTCTTATGTTCTTATGTGACACAGAGTGTTGGACTGGATGGGTCACTGGCCTGATCCAACATGGCTTCTCTTATGTTCTTATGTGACACAGAGTGTTGGACTGGAGGGGCCATTGGCCTGATCCAACATGGCTTCTCTTATGTTCTTATGTGACACAGAGTGTTGGACTGGATGGGTCACTGGCCTGATCCAACATGGCTTCTCTTATGTTCTTATGTGACACAGAGTGTTGACTGGATGGGTCACTGGCCTGATCCAACATGGCTTCTCTTATGTTCTTATGTGACACAGAGTGTTGGACTGGAGGGGCCATTGGCCTGATCCAACAGGGCTTCTCTTACGTTCTTATGTGACACAGAGTGTTGGACTGGAGGGGCCATTGGCCTGATCCAACAGGGCTTCTCTTATGTTCTTATGTGACACAGAGTGTTGGACTGGAGGGGCCATTGGCCTGATCCAACAGGGCTTCTCTTATGTTCTTATGTGACACAGAGTGTTGGACTGGATGGGCCATTGGCCTGATCCAACATGGCTTCTCTTATGTTCTTATGTGACACAGAGTGTTGGACTGGATGGGCCACTGGCCTGATCCAACATGGCTTCTCTTATGTTCTTATGTGACACAGAGTGTTGGACTGGATGGGTCACTGGCCTGATCCCAACATGGCTTCTCTTATGTTCTTATGTGACACAGAGTGTTGGACTGGAGGGGCCACTGGCCTGATCCAACATGGCTTCTCTTATGTTCTTATGTGACACAGAGTGTTGGACTGGAGGGGCCATTGGCCTGATCCAACATGGCTTCTCTTATGTTCTTATGTGACACAGAGTGTTGGACTGGATGGGCCACTGGCCTGATCCAACAGGGCTTCTCTTATGTTCTTATGTGACACAGAGTGTTGGACTGGATGGGTCACTGGCCTGATCCAACATGGCTTCTCTTATGTTCTTATGTGACACAGAGTGTTGGACTGGATGGGTCACTGGCCTGATCCAACATGGCTTCTCTTATGTTCTTATGTGACACAGAGTGTCGGACTGGATGGGCCACTGCTCTGATCCAACTTGGCTTCTCTTCTGTTCTTATGTTTTTAAGACAATAGGCAAACAGAGGTGGTTTGTCGTCGCCTGCCTCTGCGTATCAACCCCGGACTTCCTTGGTGGTCTCCTATCCAAATGCTGACCAGGGTCACCCTCTGTGTTCCCTCTAACAGTTTGGTGTAGTGGTTAAGTGTGCGGACTCTTATCTGGGAGAACCGGGTTTGATTCACCCACTCCTCCACTTGCACCTGCTAGCATGGCCTTGGGTCAGCCATAGCTCTGGCAGAGGGTGTCTTGAAAGGGCAGCTGCTGGGAGATCCCTCTCCAGCCCCACCCACCTCACAGGGTGTCTGTTGTGGGGGAGGAAGGGAAAGGAGATTGTGAGCCGCTCTGAGACTCTTCGGAGTGGAGGGCGGGATATTAATCCAATACCTTCATCTACCTCACAGGGTGTCTTTTGAGGGGGGGGGAGGGAAAGGAGATTGTGAGCCATTCTGAGGCTCTTTGGAGTGGAGGGCGGGACATAAATCCAATATCTTCATCTACTTCACAAGGTGTCTGTTGCAGGGGAGGAAGGGAAAGTTGATTGTGAGCCACTCTGAGACTCTTCAAAGTGGAGGGCGGGATATAAATCCATTATCTTCATCTACCTCATAGGGTGTCCGTTGTGGGGGAGGAAGGGAAAGGAGATTGTGAGCCGCTCTGAGACTCTTCAGAGTGGAGGGCGGGATATAAATCCAATATCTTCATCTACCTCACAGGGTGTCGGTTGTGGGGGAAGAAGGTAAAGGAGATTGTGAGCCGCTCTGAGACTCTTCGGAGTGGAGGGCAGGATATAAATCCAATATCTTCATCTACTTCACAAGGTGTCTGTTGCGGGGGAGGAAGGGAAAGTTGATTGTGAGCCACTCTGAGACTCTTCAAAGTGGAGGGCGGGATATAAATCCAATATCTTCATCTACCTCACAGGGTGTCGGTTGTGGGGGAGGAAGGTAAAGGAGATTGTGAGCCGCTCTGAGACTCTTCGGAGTGGAGGGCGGGATATAAATCCAATATCTTCATCTACTTCACAGGGTGTCTGTTGTGGGGGGAGGAAGGGAAAGGAGATTGTGAGCCACTCTGAGACTCTTCGGAGTGGAGGGCGGGATATAAATCCAATATCTTCATCCACCTCACAGGGTGTCTGTTGTGGGAGAGGAAGGAAAAGGAGATTGTGAGCCGCTCTGAGACTCTTCGGAGTGGAGGGCGGGATATGAATCCAATATCTTCATCTACTTCACAGGGTGTCTGTTGTGGGGGAGGAAGGGAAAGGAGATTGTGAGCCACTCTGAGACTCTTCGGAGTGGAGGGCGGGATATAAATCCAATATCTTCATCCACCTCACAGGGTGTCTGTTGTGGGAGAGGAAGGAAAAGGAGATTGTGAGCCGCTCTGAGACTCTTCGGAGTGGAGGGCGGGATATGAATCCAATATCTTCATCTACTTCACAGGGTGTCTGTTGTGGGGGAGGAAGGGAAAGGAGATTGTGAGCCACTCTGAGACTCTTCGGAGTGGAGGGCGGGATATAAATCCAATATCTTCATCCACCTCACAGGGTGTCTGTTGTGGGAGAGGAAGGAAAAGGAGATTGTGAGCCGCTCTGAGACTCTTCGGAGTGGAGGGCGGGATATAAATCCAATATAATAATAATAATAATAATAATTTTTTATTTCTATCCCGCCCTCCCCGCCGGGGCAGGCTCAGGGCGGCCGCTCTGAGACTCTTCGGAGTGGAGGGCGGGATATAAATCCAATATCTTCATCTATCTCACAGGGTGTCGGTTGTGGGGGAAGAAGGTAAAGGAGATGAGCCGCTCTGAGACTCTTCGGAGTGGAGGGCGGGATATAAATCCAATATCTTCATCTACCTCACAGGGTGTCTGTTGTGGGGAGGGAGAAGGTAAAGGAGATTGTGAGCCGCTCTGAGACTCTTCGGAGTGGCGGGCGGGATATAAATCCAATATCTTCTTCTTCTAAGCTGAGTTAGTGTGAGGCAGCTCACAGATTTTTAGCCTCCAGCTCACACATTTTTGTTCTAGCTCAGGAACAGTGCCCCCAAAGCACATTAATTGATGCAGCAGCTCTCCACTTTAACGCCAGTAGCTCAGGGAGTAGAATTCTTTGCTCCCAAGACTTTGCAGCTTATTGGGAACATCGCTCACCCCTGCTTAAGCTCCTTGATCTGATCAGATCAGGCTAGCCTGGGCCATCCAGTTCAAGGCTGATAACATTCAGCGGTGGGCTTGCCGTTGCCTGCCTCTGCGTCGAAACCCTGGACTCCTTCCGTGATCTCTCATCCGAGGACTAACGAGGGCCGGCTCTTCTCAAGCATCTGAGATCCGGTGAGATCGGCCTAGCCTGGGCGACACAGATCTGCCTTTGGAAGGGCAAAGATGTCTCTTGTGACTGAGTCACGCTGCTCTGTCAGAAGTACAGGTTCTCACAAGGAAGAAGAGCATTGTGATGGACTGAGTCCGGCCAGACAGAAGGCGCTTCGTTCCCTTCTTCTTGGGCTACTGTCCGTGCTTTTAGGTGTCCCACCTTGCAAACGTCGAGTGCCCTTCCCTCTCTTGGGTGGTCCAATTCAACCCATTCCCAGGCAAAGGTGCTTGGCATCAGGATCCCGTGACCAGCTTGGTCATTGGGCAAGGCTGCTGACTTTCTTCTTCAGCACTGCAGGGATAACGCCTACAGCTTAGCTCATGGGTGGCCAAACTGTGGCTCAGGAGCCACATGTGGCTTTTTCACACGTATTGTGTGGCTCTCAAAGCCCCCATGTCTCTCTTTAAATCACTTCGCCAAGCCAAGTCAGGGAAGAGCTTGGAGAATGCATTTAAAGTTACTTTCTTTCCACCTCCACTTCCCCCATCTTCCTTCTTTCCCTCCCTCCCTCTCTCCCTCCCTTCCTGTTTGGTGTAGAGCCAGTTTGGTGTAGTGGTTAAGTGTGTGAACTCTTATCTGGGAGAACTGGGTTTGATTCCCCACGACTCCACTGGCACCTGCTGGAATGGCCTTGGGTCAGCCAGAGCTCTCTTATCTGGGAGAACCGGGTTTGATTCCCCACTCCTCCACTTGCACTTGCTGAAATGGCCTTGGGTCAGCCAGAGCTCTGGCAGAGGTTGTCCTTGAAAGGGCAGCTTCTGGGAGAGCCCTCTCAGCCCCACCCACCTTACAGGGTGTCCGTTGTGGGGGGAGAAGATATAGGAGATTGTAAACCGCTCTTGAGTCTCTGATTCAGAGAGAAGGGCGGGGTATAAATCTGCAGTCTTCCCCTCCCTCCCTCCCTCCAAAAGCCTGGCTGGAAGTAGCAGCTTACCACTTCTGAGGTATAATTTACCGGCTTTTCATTGTTTGCATTGGTAAGTGCAACCTGGGGAGGAATGGTGGCTCAGTGGTAGAGCATCTGCTTGGTAAGCAGAAGGTCCCAGGTTCAATCCCCGGCATCTCCAACTAAAAAGGGTCTAGGCAAGAAGGCGTGAAAAACCTCAGCTGGAGACCCTGGAGAGCCCCTGCCAGTCTGAGTAGACGACTGACTTTGATGGACCTAGGGTCTGATTCAGTAGAAGGCAGCTTCATGTGTTCTAGGGAGAGACGGTGGCTCAGTGGTAGAGCATCTGCTTGGTAAGCAGAAGGTCCCAGGTTCAATCCCCGGCATCTCCAACTAAAAAGGGTCCAGGCAAGAAGGTGTGAACAACCTCAGATGGAGACCCTGGAGAGCCATGAATGGGGCTGTGGCTCAGTGGTAGAGCATCTGCTTGGGAAGCAGAAGGTCCCAGGTTCAATCCCTGGCATCTCCAACTAAAAGGGTCCAGGCAAATAGGCGTAAAAAACCTCAGCTGGAGACCCTGGAGAGCCATGAATGGGGCTGTGGCTCATTGGTAGAGCATCTGCTTGGGAAGCACAAGGTCCCAGGTTCAATCCCCGGCATCTCCAACTAAAAAGGGTCCAGGCAAGAAGGTGTGAATAACCTCAGCTGGAGACCCTGGAGAGGCATGAATGGGGCTGTGGCTCAGTGGTAGAGCATCTGCTTGGGAAGCAGAAGGTCCCAGGTTCAATCCTTGGCATCTCCAACTAAAAAGGGTCCAGGCAAGTAGGTGTGAAAAACCTTAGCTGGAGACCCCAGAGAGCCACTGCCTTCCACATCTGACGTTCATATCTTGTGGCTCTCAAACATCTGACATTTTTTCTATGTGGCAAATTTGGCCACCCCTAGATTAGAACAAGAGGCCGGCTGGCGTGTACCTCACTTTTCAGAGGACTCCCAGAGTGAGCCTATCCTCTGTGGCTCTCCCTTCAAAAGCCTGGCTGGAAACAGGGGCTTACCACTTCTGATGTATAATTTACCCGCTTTTCCTGGCATGCCAGGCCTTGTTTGCATTGGTAAGTGCATGTTCCCCTTTCCACCTCCTGTGCAATCTCACACGGGAGATCAGCAAGCTCACCTACCGCAGAGGTGGGCGTGGGCCGGTTAATGAGACAGAGAGCGCTCCGCTGTGGATTCTAGAAGCTTGTAGAAAACTCCTGTGTGGCAGGCCTGCTCTGAAGCGGTCCCCCTGTGTGCCCACACAGAAGACACAGAGATGAACATCTGTTCCAGGTAAGTGCAGCCGTGTTTTCTCTGCGGACGGCATGCTGGCAATTGCGCCGCTCCTTAATATGAAAGCACATTTGGATTGCTAGTTTACTTCATAATAGTAATTAGAAGAAGACCGTAGATTTATACCCTGCCCTTCTCTCTGAATTAGAGTCTCAGAGCAGCTTACAATCTCCTATGTCTTCTCCCCCCACAACGGACACCCTGTGAGGTGGATGGGGCTAAGAGAGCTCTGACAGAAGCTGCCCTTTCAGGGACAACTCTGCAAGAGCTATGGCTGACCCCATAGGCCATTCCAGCAGCTGCAAGTGGAGGAGTGGGGAATCAAACCCGGTTCTTCCAGATAAGAGAGCTCTGGCTGACCCAAGGCCATTCCAGCAGGTGCAAGTGGAGGAGTGGGGAATCAAACCCGGTTCTCCCAGATAAGAGAGCTCTGGCTGACCCAAGGCCAATCCAGCAGGTGCAAGTGGAGGAGTGGGGAATCAAACCCGGTTCTCCCAGATAAGAGAGCTCTGGCTGACCCAAGGCCATTCCAGCAGCTGCAAGTGGAGGAGTGGGGGAATCAAACCCGGTTCTCCCAGTTAAGAGAGCTCTGGCTGACCCAAGGCCATTCCAGCAGCTGCAAGTGGAGGAGTGGGAATCAAACCTGGTTCTCCCAGATAAGAGTTAGGCACACTTAACCACTACACCAAACTGGCTCTTTTCTAAGTCCAGAAATGCTCCCCCTCCTCCCCAGTTTTTCCTTTGTAAAGTGGCTGGTTGTATGTTATAGTGACCAAATTACTAAGATATAATTTAAAAAAAACAATGTTCAGTGTACATTCAATACAGAAAACGCATTTACAAAAAAGACTTCAGAGTAAATTTATAGCGCTATTTTCACTGAATTCTGAAGAGAGTTCCAGAACTTTGGGGCCACGCCTGAGGAGGCCCTGTTCTGTGTTGCCGTCTTCTTCTTTCCAGAAGTTGGTCCCCTTCAATTCCCATCTTCCACCAGTGGGCGAAGAGACTGTTCTGTTTCATTCGGAGCTCCCCTCAGTCACTCGCTCCTTCTTGTCCAATGTATTGATTGTTGTTTTTATGTCCTTGTACATATTTTAACTCTTTATTTTTTAGTTGCTTTAATGATGTTCCTGTTTTTGGAGAGCCAGTTTGCTGTAGTGGTGTGCGGACTTTTATCTGCGGGTTTGATTCCCCACTCCTCCACTTGCAGCTTCTGGAATGGCCTTGGGTCAGCCAGAGCTCTCTTATCTGGGAGAACCGGGTTTGATTCCCCACTCCTCCACTTGCAGCTGCTGGAATGGCCTTGGGTCAGCCAGAGCTCTCTTATCTGGGAGAACCGGGTTTAATTCCCCCCTCCTCCACTTGCACCTGCTGGAATGGCCTTGGGTCAGCCAGAGCTCTCTTATCTGGGAGAACCAGGTTCGATTCCCCACTCCTCCACTTGCACCTGCTGGAATGGCCTCGGGTCAGCCATAGGTCTCTTATCTGGGAGAACCGGGTTTGATTCCCCCACTCCTCCACTTGCAGCTGCTGGAATGGCCTTGGGTCAGCCAGAGCTCTCTTATCTGGGAGAACCGGGTTTGATTCCCCACTCCTCCACTTGCAGCTGCTGGAATGGCCTTGGGTCAGCCTGAGCTCTCTTATCTGGGAGAACCGGGTTTGATTCCCCCCTCCTCCACTTGCACCTGCTGGAATGGCCTTGGGTTAACCAGAGCTCTCATATATGTTGTCCTTGAAAGGGCAGCTGCTGTGAGAGCTCTCTCAGCCCCACCCACCTCACAAGGTGTCTGTTGTGGGGGAGGAAGGGAAAGGAGATTGTAGGCCGCTCTGAGTGATTCAGAGAGAAGGGTGGGGTATAAATCTCCAGTCTTCTCCTCCTCCTCCTCTTCTTTTCATCCTCTTCCCCGCCCCCCCCCCCCCCAGATAAGAGTCTGTGCACTTAACCCCTTGCATCAAGGAGAAAGAGGTCCTCGTGGAGGAAAAGCTAAGATCCGTGAGGCTGCGGAAGCATCTCTTAGTAACCAGGGTTGGTCTTGAGCCAGGCGAATGTTCTTGGTAGCTTTAATAGCTCCGGCATAGAGTCTGCGGTTGGAACGGATCTCATCACGCAGAGAGGAGGCTTCGGGCTGCCAAAGTTCTGTCTCTCTCTGATTTCAGCCGATAACATTACTGTTGTTGTAAACCACGAAGGAATTCAGCCAGACGAGCCACTGTAGACGGGGCGATACCATTGACAGGAGGAGAAAGGAATCCCGGAATAGGTCGTGTTCAGGTTCTGGCAGGTCAAAAGCAATTTGCCTGGCGTTGTACAGGTAGACATATTTTCTAATAATTACGCTTTTTAGCATTTCTAATGAGCAACAAAGAAAGGGTGCTTTCTGGGGCCCGAGGGAGTTCGCCCGGCCCAGTTTTGCTGTTTAAAAATGGGAAATCTATTTGTTTAGAAGTTTTTACCTTGAAGATGATGATGATGCTGGATTTATATCCCGTCCTCCACCCTGAATCTCAGAATTCTCAGAGCGGCTCCCAATCTCCTTTACCTCCCTTCCCCCCACAACAGACACGTCGACTGCGGGGTGACATGATAGAGGTTTACAAGATTATGCCTGGGATGGAGAAAGCAGAGAAAGAAGTCCTTTTCCCCCTTTCTCACAATACAAGAACTCGTGGGCATTCAATGAAATTGCTGAGCAACAGGTTAAAATGGATAAAAGGAAGTCTTTCCTCACCCAAAGGGTGATTAACATGTGGAATTCACTGCCACAGAAGGTGGTGGCAGCTACAAGCATAGCCAGCTTCAAGAGGGGATTGGATAAAAATGTGGAGCAGAGGTCCATCAGTGGCTATTAGCCGCAGTGTGTGTGTGTGTGTGTGTATATAATAATAATAATAAATTTTTTTTATTTATATCCCGCCCTCCCCGCCGAAGCAGGCTCAGGCAGCTAAAAGCATATTCCTATAATTATACAAAGGTTTAAAATCACATTAATTATAAAACATTCCAATTTAAACCAAATACAAATACAAATAAATTCCAGGCGCTAATTCTGTTCATAAGATAATAGTGACAGAAGTCACCCTACATCAGTCGCTCAGCCGGCAAAGGCCATCCTGAAAAGGGCGGTCTTGCAGGCCCTGCGGAACCGGTCAAGGCTCTGCAGGGCTCGCACTTCTTCCGGGAGCTGGTTCCAGAGGTGTGGAACTGCGATAGAGAAGGCCCGTGTGCGAGTATTTTGTAGTTAGGCCTCCTTTGGTCCGGGGATAGTCAGCTGGTTCTTCCCTGCTGACCTCAGTGGTCTCTGGGGTTCATAAGGGGAAAGACGGTCCCTCAGGTAGGCAGGTCCTCGGCCATATAGGGCTTTAAAGGTAATAACCAGCACTTTGTAACGAACCCGGTAAGTAACTGGCAGCCAGTGCAGTTCGCATAGCCCCATCCAGTCCAACACTCAGTGTCACGTAAGAACATAATAGAAGCCATGTTGGATAAGGCCAGTGGCCCATCCAGTCCAACACTCTGTGTCACGTAAGAACATAATAGAAGCCATGTTGGATAAGGCCAGTGACCCATCCAGTCCAACACTCTGTGTCACATTAGGACATAAGAGAAGGCCTGTTGGATCAGGCCAGTGGCCCATCCAGTCCAACACTCTGTGTCACATAAGGAGATAAGAGAAGGCCTGTTGGATCAGGCCAATAGCCCATCCTGTCCAACACTCTGTGTCACATTAGGACATAAGAGAAGGCCTGTTGGATCAGGCCAGTGGCCCATCCAGTCCAACACTCTGTGTCACATAAGGACATAAGAGAAGGCCTGTTGGATCAGGCCAATAGCCCATCCTGTCCAACACTCTCTGTCACATAAGGACATAAGAGAAGGTCTGTTGGATCAGGCCAATGGCCCATCCAGTCCAACACTCTGTGTCACATAAGGACATAAGAGAAGGCCTGTTGGATCAGGCCAATAGCCCATCCAGTCCAACACTCTGTGTCACATTAGGACATAAGAGAAAGCCTGTTGGATCAGGCCAGTGGCCCATCCAGTCCAACACTCTGTGTCACATAAGGACATAAGAGAAGGCCTGTTGCATCAGGCCAGTGGCCCCTCCAGTCCAACACTCTGTATCACATAAGGACATAAGAGAAGGCCTGTTGGATCAGACCAAATCCCATCCAGTCCAACACTCTGTGTCACATAAGAACATAAGAGAATACATGTTGGATCAGGCCAGTGGTCCATCCAGTCCAACACTGTGTCACATAAGGATATAAGAGGAGGCCTGTTGGATCAGACCAATGGCCCATCCAGTCCAACACTCTATATCACACAGTGGCCTATATATGTGTGTGTGTATATACACACACTCACACACTGTGGCTAATAGCCACTGATGGACCTCTGCTCCATATTTTTAATCCAATCCCCTCTTAAAGCTGGCTATGCTTGTAGCCGCCACCACCTCCTGTGGCAGTGAATTCCACATGTTAATCACCCTTTGGGTGAAGGACTTCCTTTAACCATTTTAACCTGACTGCTCAGCAATTTCATTGACTCCCCACAAGTTCTTGTATTGTGAGAAAGGGAGAAAAGGACTTCTTTCTCTACTTTCTCTATCCCATCCATGATCTTGTAAACCTCTATCATGTCACTCCGCAGTCGACATTTCTCCAAGCCGAAGAGCCCCAAGCGTTTCAACCTTTCTTCATAGGGAAAGTGTTTCAGCCCTTTAATCATTCTAGTTGCCCTTTTCTGGACTTTCTCCAATGCTATAATATCCTTTTTGAGGTGCGGTGACCAGAATTGCACACAGTATTCCAAATGAGACCGTGCCATCAATTTATACAGGGGCATTATGATACTGGCTGATTTGTTTTCAGTTCCCTTCCTAATAATTCCCAGCATGGCGTTGGCCTTGCCCTGTAAACGTTAGCTGTTCTGTCGTGTTGCATGTTGCCGTCTGCAGGAAAGGAGTCAGCCGTGGGGATTGCTCAGGGCTTTGATTGATGTCGAGACAAAGGCCGTCAAGGGCTGGAGCCTTCCAGGTGACAGAATACATATAGACAAGCTGGAAAGGGTCCAGAGGAGGGCGACGGAGATGGTGAGGGGTCTGGAGACCAAGTTGTGTGAGGAAAGGTTGAAGGAGCTGGGAATGTTTAGCCCAGAGAGGAGACGGCTGAGAGGGGTGATAGGATCACCATCTGCAAGTCCTTGAAGGGCTGTCCTCTAGAGGATGGTGTGGAATTGTTTTCTGTGGTCCCCGAAGGTCGGACCGGAACCAACTTGTTGAAATTAAATCAGAAGATTCTCCGGCTCAATATGAGGAAGGACTTCCTGAAAGTTAGGACAGTTCCTCAGTGGAACAGGCTTCCTCGGGAGGTGGTGGGCTCTCCTTCCTTGAAGGTTTTTCAACAGAGGCTAGATGGCCATCTGACAGCAATGTGGATCCTGTGAATTTAGGGGGGAGGTATTTGTAAGTTTGAGCAGACTTCGGAGGATGGTGGAAGACAGGAGGGCCTGGCGTGACTTTGTCCATGGGGTTGCAAACAGTCGGACTTGACTGTGCGTCTGAACAACAACAACAGCATTTGTGAGTTTTCTGCGTTGTGCAGGGGGTTGGACTAGATGACTCTGGAGCTCCCTTCCATGATTCTATGATTCTAATACAGAACTTCCCCAACATGGTGCCCATGGGTACTTTTCTAGCAACCTGCTTCATTTTGGGCAGGAGCTCCCTGGAGCAGAGGTCCAGAACCTCTAAATTTTATTCTGCTCTTTCTTTCTGAAAGCTCCCCCCCTCCCCCCCAAAAAATACTTGCTTCTGGGATCCATTGTTCAAGCCCTGTGTGAGAGTTTTGCTGAACTCTAAGATTTGACAAACTTTCTAATATTTCCCCCCAGAAAAAAACGGGAGGTTAACCAAAACACATAATGCAGACAGATGGAAATCTTCATCCTGCCACGGCGGCCACAGGTTGTCGTTCAGTCGCACAGTCGAGTCCGACTCTTTGCGACCCCACAGACAAAGTCACGCCAGGCCCTCCTGTCTTCCACCATCCTCCGAAGTCTGCTCAAATGCATGTTTGTTACATCAGTAACGCTGTCCAGCCATCTCTTTTGCCACCCCCTTCTTCTTTTGCCTTCTGTCCTTCCCAGCATCAGGGTCCTCTCCAGTGAGGGCTCCCTTGTCATTTGGGGGCCAAAGTATTTGAGCTTCAGCTTTAGCATCTGACCTTCCAAGGAACAGTCAGAGTTGATCTCCCTTAGGACTGACTGATTGGATCTTCTTGCAGTCCAAGGGACTCTCAAGAGTCTTCTCCAGGGAGTGCTCCCTTCTCATATGGGGGCCAAAGTATTTGAGCTTCAGCTTCAGCATCTGACCTTCCAGGGAACAGTCTGGGTTGATTTCCCTTAGGACTGACTGATTGGATCTTCTTGCAGTCCAAGGGACTCTCAAGAGTCTTCTCCAGGGAGTGCTCCCATCTCATTTGGGGGCCAAAGTATTTGAGCTTCAGCTTCAGCATCTGACCTTCCAGGGAACAGTCTGGGTTGATTTCCGTTAGGACTGACTGATTGGATCTTCTTGCAGTCCAAGGGACTCCAAGAGTCTTCTCCATTGAGTGCTTCCTTCTCATTCGCTGGCCAAAGTATCTGAGCTTTAGCTTTAGCATCTGACCTTCCAGGGAACAGTCTTGGTTGATTTCCCTTAGGACTGACTGATTGGATCTTCTTGAAGTCCAAGGGACTCTCAAGAGTCTTCTTCAGGGAGTGCTCCCTTCTCATTGGGTGGCCAAAGTATTTGAGCTTCAGCTTCAGCATCTGACCTTCCAGGGAACAGTCAGGGTTGATTTCCCTCAGGACTGACTTATTGGATCTTCTTGCAATCCAAGGGACTCTCAAGAGTCTTCTCCAGCACCACATAGGAGAAAGTAATTCTAAAAGTCTGATGGGAGTCAGGTTTTATGATGACCATTCTAATTCAAGAAGCATTTTAAGGTAGATGCTGAGCTGATGGAATTCCAGCGATGTCAGGGGTGTGTGGCTGACGCAAATGAGATCTGCTAATGAACTCTGGCACCTCTTTTTCTACGACACGACCCCTGAGTAGGGGGCACGCTTTGAAGATACATCAGCGACAAAGCAAGGTCTCCACCACCCCCTTCCTCCCCAGGGGAGGAGCCTCAGTCAATGGAGAAAATAGATGCTTTGTTCCATAGCTCCTGTGCGATTGAGCAAGCCTGGCAAAGCAAGCTGTGATGCAGAAGGAAGCGAGAGAGAGAGGGAGAAGGAAGAAGATGACAGCCAGTTGCTCGGGGGCCTGATAGGACGCCCCCCCTCCCACCAGGGGCCTGATCCATCCATCGTGCTTTGGCCAGGACAGAAGAAAAGAACTAACCCATTGTTGAGAGAGAAATTTTAAGAGTTCAATAGAGATTATATTGCCTTTCAGTGGCGCCTGTGGATTTCTGTCTCATTTTTGCGAGGCGGCTCTTTTGCTCTGTTGTTTTCTTCCAACGGAAGACGATGCTTCACCCATCCAACGGACTTAGCTCCGGCTCATGAAAGCCGATGTAGCAATAAATTTGTCGTCTTTAAGGTGCTACGGGATCCCCCTTAATCTAGGAAAGTACCTTTTCAAAAAGAGAAAAGAAAAGAAAAAGCTTTTGGCTTCTCCCGTGTAATTTCCTGCCTGTACAACGTTCTTAATTACCGGGGCTCCTAGTTTGGAGAATCGTCTTCTGTTCTGTAGATAGCTCTTTCTTCCTTTTCCGCAGTCAAAAAACAGCTGGAGTCTCGCCAGGCCTTTTGCCCCAAGTGTCTCTCCGCTTTTGCTCGTAAGAAGGAACGGCACTGCCAAATTTTGTTTTTCTTTAATCCCTATTTTTTTTTAAAGAAACCAGAGAAATTAGTTCTGTCTAGACTCCAGCGCTCTTAAAAGTTTTTCCTTTTATAAGAGCGCTTTAATTCGGGGATTCCTTTTCTTCGTTCGGCCTCCTAGAAAACGTCTTGGAGCCATTCAGCTGACTCTTATAGAGGGTTTAAGTCAGGGGTGTTGAACGCATTTGTTACAAGGGCCAGATCTGACATAAACGGGACTTTGTCGGGCCGGGTCACAAGTGTCATAAAATGTGATGCCAAATAGTGGAGTTATAAACTTTATAAAGGACACAGGCAAACACAATTTTTTTTTAAAAAAAACTTAAAACATGCTTAAAATGTTAGCTCTCTTGCAATATTTCATTTAACAGTCTCTGTGATAACCGACGACTCTCGCTCCGAGGAGTCTAGGCCAATAGAAGGAAGAGACGCTTGGCTCAGTAGCTCTGCTGCGCGATTGAAAGAGCCTGGCAAAGCAAGCTCCCCACCGCCCCCCCTTCCTCCCCAAGGGAGGAGCCTCAGCCAATGGAGAAAATAGAGGCTTTGCTCTGTCGCTCCTAAGAACATAAGAGAAGGCATGTTGGATCAGGCCAATGGCCCATCCAGTCCAACACTCGGTGTCACACAGTGGCCAAAAAAACCAAATGCCATCAGGAGGTCCACCAGTGGGGCCATAAGCCCTCCTATTGTGCCCCCCCCAGCACCAAAAATACAGAGCATCATTGTCCCAGACAGAGAGTTGCAACAATACGCTGTGTCTAATAGCCACTGATGGTCCTCCGCTCCATATGCTTATCCAATCCCCTCTTGAAGCTGTCTATGCTTGTAGCTGCCACCACCTCCTGTGGCAGTGAATTGCACATCTTAATCACCCTTTGGATGAAGAAGGACTTCCTTTTATCCGTTCTAACGCGACCGCTCAGCAATTTTGTTGAATGTCCGCGAGTTCTCGTATTGTGAGAAGGGGAGAAAAGTCCTTCTTTCTCTACCTTCTCTATCCCATGCATAATCTTGTAAACCTCTATCATGTCACCCCGCAGTCGACGTTTCTCCAAGCTCAAGAGCCCCAAGCGTTTTAACCTTTCTTCATAGGGAAAGTGTTCCATCCCTTTAATCATTCTAGTTGCCCTTTTCTGGACTTTTTCCAACGCTATAATATCCTTTTTGAGGTGCGGCGACCAGAACTGCACACAGTACTCCAAATGAGACTGCACCATCGATTTATACAGGGGCATTATGATACTGGCTGATTTGTTTTCAATTCCATTCCTAATAATTCCCAGCATGGCGTTGGCCTTTTTTATTACAATCGCACACTGTCCCGACATTTTCAGTGAGTTATCTACCACGACCCCAAGATCTCTCTCTTGGTCAGTCTCTGCCAGTTCACACCCCATCAGTTCACACCTCCTGTGTGATCGAGCAAGCCTTGCAATGCAAGCTGTGATGCAGAAGGAAGCAAGAGTGAGGGAGAAGGAAGCAGAGGACAGCCAGTTGTTTGGGGGCCTGGGAGGAGCCCTCCAGGGGCCTGATTCGGCCCTCAGGCCACATGTTTGACACCCCTGGCCTAGACCGCCCTATACTCCCCTCTGCCATATGCCTCGAAGCCCAATTACTATTAATGAAATCTCCCGGAAGGGAAGCATATGTTAGGGGGAGGGGGTAATCCTAGAACAGCCTCTTTCCTTCCACCTCCCTGCATCCCCCAGGGTCTCCTTTCCTCCATCCTGTGCATTTCCTTCCTCCCCGGTCCGCTGCGTATGGATGGCGCATCCTCGGCCTCCCTTTCCCTTTTGGCTCTGTGAAGGAACGCTGGAGCCGTTCTCCCAGCCGGGCACGTTCCTCACTTTGCAGAGAGAGCTTTGCTGTAATTCAGTTATGAATCATTGCTTTATTTGTCACGTCAAGCTCCGGGAGGATGGCTTAAAGTGCTTTTCGTCGGCAGTAATTTGAGGCGCTCTGCCAAGCTGTTGTCAGCCCTGGCAGCTGCGGCGGCTGATATGGTGATAAAAACACATTCTGAGTGCAGATGAATTCGGCGGCTGCTGGAAGGCCCTGCGTTCTGAACAGGCGGCAGGCAGTGCGTGCTAATTAACAGGCATGCTGAAGTGATGGGGCTCATCCCCGAGGATTTTGTGGAGCTCGGAGAATACACTTTCGCTCTTGGGCTTTTATAAACCAGAATGGAACAGGTGATTTATGGTGCTCTCCCGACCCCCCAAAAACATAGAACATAAGAACAACAGAGAAGCCATGTTGGTCAGGCTAATAGCCCATCCAGTCCAACACTCTGGGTCAAATAAGGACATAAGAGAAGCCATGTTGGATCAGGCCAATGATCCATCAAGTCCAACACTCTGTGTCACATAAGAACATAAGAGAAGCCCTGTTGGATCAGGCCAATGGCCCCTCCAGTCCAACACTCTGTGTCACATAAGAACATAAGAGAAGCCCTGTTGGATCAGGCCAATGGCCCCTCCAGTCCAACACTCTGTGTCACATAAGAACATAAGAGAAGCCCTGTTGGATCAGGCCAATGGCCCCTCCAGTCCAACACTCTGTGTCACATAAGAACATAAGAGAAGCCCTGTTGGATCAGGCCAATGGCCCATCCAGTCCAACACTCTGTGTCACATAAGAACATAAGAGAAGCCCTGTTGGATCAGGCCAATGGCCCCTCCAGTCCAACACTCTGTGTCACATAAGAACATAAGAGAAGCCCTGTTGGATCAGGCCAATGGCCCATCCAGTCCAACACTCTGTGTCACATAAGAACATAAGAGAAGCCCTGTTGGATCAGGCCAATGGCCCCTCCAGTCCAACACTCTGTGTCACATAAGAACATAAGAGAAGCCCTGTTGGATCAGGCCAATGGCCCCTCCAGTCCAACACTCTGTGTCACATAAGAACATAAGAGAAGCCCTGTTGGATCAGGCCAATGGCCCCTCCAGTCCAACACTCTGTGTCACATAAGAACATAAGAGAAGCCCTGTTGGATCAGGCCAATGGCCCCTCCAGTCCAACACTCTGGGTCACATAAGAACATAAGAGAAGCCCTGTTGGATCAGGCCAATGGCCCATCCAGTCCAACACTCTGTGTCACATAAGAACATAAGAGAAGCCCTGTTGGATCAGGCCAATGGCCCCTCCAGTCCAACACTCTGTGTCACATAAGAACATAAGAGAAGCCCTGTTGGATCAGGCCAATGGCCCCTCCAGTCCAACACTCTGTGTCACATAAGAACATAAGAGAAGCCCTGTTGGATCAGGCCAATGGCCCCTCCAGTCCAACACTCTGTGTCACATAAGAACATAAGAGAAGCCCTGTTGGATCAGGCCAATGGCCCATCCAGTCCAACACTCTGTGTCACATAAGAACAAAAGAGAAGCCATGTTGGATCAGGCCGATGGCCCCTCCAGTCCAACACTCTGTGTTACATAAGAACATAAGAGAACCCATGATGGATCAGGCCAATGGCCTCTCCAGTCCAACACTCTATGTCACATAAGAACAAAAGAGAAGCCATGTTGGATCAGGCCAATGGCCCATCCAGTCCAACACTGTGTGTCACATAAGAACAAAAGAGAAGCCATGTTGGATCAGGCCAATGGCACATCCAGTCCAACACTGTGTGTCACATAAGAACATCAGAGAAGCCATGTTGGTCAGGCCAAGGGCCCACCCAGTCCAACACTCTGTGTCACATAAGGACATAAGAGAAGCCCTGTTGGATCAGGCCAGTGGCCCCTCCAGTCCAACACTTTGTGTCACATAAGAACATAAGAGAAGCCATGTTGGATCAGGCCAGTGGCCCATCCAGTCTAACACTCTGTCACATAAGAACATAAGAGAAGCCATGTTGGATCAGGCCAGTGGCCCATCCAGTCCAACACTCTGTGTCACATAAGAACATAAGAGAAGCCATGTTGGATCAGGCCAATGGCCCAGCCAGTCCAACACTCTGTGTCACATAAGAACATAAAAGAAGCCATGTTGGATCAGGCCAGTGGCCCAGCCAGTCCAACACTCTGTTTCACACAGTGGCCAGTATATGTGTGTGTTTGTGTGTATACACATATACATATACGCAGACATACACACACACACACACATATATATGTGTACACAGTACACAATATTGTACACAGTATTCCAAATGAGACCGCACCATCGATGTATACAGGGGCATTATGATACTGGCAGATTTGTTTTCAGTTCCCTTCCCAATAATTCCCAGCATGGCGTTGGCCTTTTTTATTGCAATCACACACAGTCTTGACATTTTCAGTGAGTTATCTACCATGACCCCAAGATCTCTTTTTTGGTCAGTCTCTGTCAGTTCACACCCCATCAACTTGTATTTGTAGCTGGGATACTTGGCCCCAATGTGCATTACTTTGCCCTTGGCCACATTGAACCTCATCTGCCACGTTGTTCCCCACTCACCCAGCCTCAACAGGTCCCTTTGGAGTTCCTCACAATCCTCTCTGGTTCTCACCACCTTTAACACTGCAGGATGGGAGACTTTGGAAAGAAATCAACTACAAAGGAGGAATCTTTGGATGATGAAGAAGAAGAAGCTGATGATGCATATTGGATTTATATCCCACCCTATACTCTGAATCTCAGAGCGGTCACAAACTCTTTTACCTTCTCCCCCCTACAACAGACACCCTGTGAGGTGGGTGGGGCTGAGAGACCTCCCACAGTAGCTGCCCTTTCAAGGACACCTTCTGCCAGAGCTCTGGCTGACCCAAGACCATTCCAGCAGGTGCAAGTGGAGGAGTGGGAAATCAAACCCCGTTCTCCCAGATAAGAGAGCTCTGGCTGACCCAAGGCCATTCCAGCAGGTGCAAGTGGAGGAGTGGGGAATCGAACCCCGTTCTCCCAGATAAGAGAGCTCTGGCTGACCCAAGGCCATTCCAGCAGGTGCAAGTGGAGGAGTGGGGAATCGAACCCCGTTCTCCCAGATAAGAGAGTTCTGGCTGACCCAAGGCCATTCCAGCAGCTGCAAGTGGAGGAGTGGGGAATCAAACCCCGTTCTCCCAGATAAGAGTCCGCATATTTAAACCACTACACCGAACTGGCTCTTGGAAATGATTGAGTGACTACACCAAACATGCAAGAAGGTGTTATGGTTCGGCATTTTAAATGTTATGGTTCGGCATTTTAGATTGTTGTACTGTTTTTATGTTTGAATGGCATTGTAGTTCACTGAATCTTTGTGCTGTCACAATCTTTTTTTACCTTCTTACCCCACAACAGATCCCCTGTGAGCAGTGTTCCCTCTAAGCTGCAAAGTCTTGTGAGGAACAATTCAACTTTGTGAGCTACTGGTAATAAAGTTGTGAGCTGCTGGCACTAAAGTTGTGAGCTGCTGCATAAATTGTTGTGCTCTGGGGCCATTCTTCCTGAGCTAAGACATAAATGTGTGAGCTGGAGGCTAAAAATCTGTGAGCTAGCTTACGTTAACTCAGCTTAGAGGGAACACTGCCTGTGAGGTAAGTGGGTCTGAGAGAGCTCTGACGGAAGCTGCCCTTTCAAGGACAACTCCTAGGAGAGCTATGTCTGAGCCAAGGCCATTCCAGTAGGTGAAAGTGGAGGAGTGGGGAATCAAATCCGGTTCTCTCAGATAAGAGAGCTATGGCTGACCCAAGGCCATTCCAGCAGCTGCAAGTGGAGGAGTGGGGAATTAAACCCAGTTCTCTCAGGAAAGAGAGCTATGGCTGACCCAACCAGCAGCTGCAAGTGAAGGAGTGGGGAATCAAACCTGGTTCTCCCAGATAAGAGAGCACTGGCTGACCCAAGGCCATTCCAGCAGCTGCAAGTGGAGGAGTGGGGAATCAAACCCGGTTCTCACAGATAAGAGAGCTATGGCTGACCCAAGGCCATTCCAGCAGCTGCAAGTGGAAGAGTGGGGAATAAAACTCGGTTCTTCTAGATAAGAGAGCTATGGCTGACCGAAGGCCATTCCAGCAGCTGCAAGTCGATGCGTGGGGAATCAAACCCAGTTCTTCCAGATATGAAAGCTATGGCTGACCCAAGGCCATTCCAGCAGGTGCAAGTGGAGGAGTGGGGAATCAAACCCGGTTCTCCCAGATAAGAGAGCTCTGGCTGACCCAAGGCCATTTCAGCAGCTGCAAGTGGAGGAGTGGGGAATCAAACTCGTTTCTCCCAGATAAGAGAGCTCTGGCTGACCCACGGCTATTCCAGCAGGTGCAAGTGGAGGAGTGGGGAAGCAAACCCGGTTCTCCCAGATGAGAGAGCTCTGGCTGACCCAAGGCTATTTCAGCAGCTGCAACTGGAGGAGTGGGGAATCAAACCCGGTTCTCCCAGATAAGAGTCCAGACACTTAACCACTACACCAAACTCGCTCTCCTTGGATATAGTTTGAAGAATCTTGAAGAGCCATGAAGATAGGTTGAAAAAGGCAGTTAAAAATATTTTCCCGAAATCTGAAATAATTTTTTCAATTGCTGCAGTATTTTTTTATTGAATTGGCCCTCTCTGAATTCCGAGGGCAGAAAAACTTCCACACTTTTTTAAAATAAGAAAACGTGCTTGGGGAAAAACCACAATTATCTTAGGCCATAAAATGTCATTAATAGAAGCATTCCAATTATTGCATCCTCAAGCCATGAGTAAGTTTGAATTGAATAATAAGAAAGCAATTTTTTTTATAATACGCCAATATATTTTTTATTTTAACCGGGATAGCCCTTGGACTGGAAGAAGATCCAATCAGTCAGCCCTAAGGGAAATCAACCCAGACTGTTCCGGGGAAGGTACGATGCTGAAGCTGGAGCTCAAATACTTTGGCCACCCAATGAGAAGGGAGCACTCCCTGGAGAAGACTCGAGAGTCCCTTGGACTGCAAGAAGATCCAGTCAGTCAGTCCTAAGGGAAATCAACACAGACTGTTCCCTGGAAGGTCAGATGCTGAAGCTCAAATACTTTGGCCACCAAGTGAGAAGGGAGCCCTCACTGGAGAAGACTCGAGAGTCCCTTGGACTGCAAGAAGATCCAGTCAGTCAGTCCTCAGGGAAATCAACACAGACTGTTCCCTGGAAGGTCAGATGCTGAAGCTGAAGCTCAGATACTTTGACCACCCAATGAGAAGGGAGCACTCCCTGGAGAAGACTCTTGAGAGTCCCTTGGACTGCAAGAAGATCAAACCAGTCAGTCCGCAGGGAAATCAACCCAGATTGTTCCGGGGAAGGTACGATGCTGAAGCTGGAGCTCAAATACTTTGGCCACCCAATGAGAAGGGAGCACTCCCTGGAGAAGACTTGAGAGTCCCTTGGACTGCAAGAAGATCCAGTCAGTCAGTCCTAAGGGAAATCAACCCAGACTGTTCCCTGGAAGGTCAGATGCTGAAGCTGAAGCTCAAATACTTTGGCCACCAAGTGAGAAGGGAGCCCTCACTGAAGAAGATTCGAGAGTCCCTTGGACTGCAAGAAGATCCAATCAGCCAGTCCTAAGGGAAATCAACCCATACTGTTCCCTGGAAGGTCAGATGCTGAAGCTGAAGCTCAGATACTTTGACCACCCAATGAGAAGGGAGCACTCCCTGGAGAAGACTCTTGAGAGTCCCTTGGCCTGCAAGAAGATCCAGTCAGTCAGTCTTAAGGGAAATCAACCCATACTGTTCCCTGGAAGGTCAGATGCTGAAGCTGAAGCTCAGATACTTTGACCACCCAATGAGAAGGGAGCACTCCCTGGAGAAGACTCTTGAGAGTCCCTTGGCCTGCAAGAAGATCCAATCAGCCAGTCCGCAGGGAAATCAACCCAGACTGTTCCCTGGAAGGTCAGATGCTGAAGCTGAAGCTCAAAGACTTTGGCCACCCAATGAGAAGGGAGCACTCCCTGGAGAAGACTCTTGAGAGTCCCTTGGCCTGCAGGAAGATCCAATCAGCCAGTCCTAAGGGAAATCAACCCAGACTGTTCCCTGGAAGGTCAGATGCTGAAACTGAAGCTCAAATACTTTGGATGGATGGGGGACCACCAAGGAAGCCCAAGGTTGCTACGCAGAGGCAGGCAATGGCAAACCACATCTGAATGTTGTTAGCCCTCACCTGAATGGTCCAAACTAACCTGATCTTATCAGATCATGGAGCTAAGTAGGGTTGGCTTTGGTTAGCACTTGGATGGGAGACCACCAAGGAAGTCCAGGGTTGATACTCAAGAGGCAGGCAACGGCAAACCACCTCTGTATGTTATTAGCCTTGACCTGGATGGTCCAGACTAGCCTGATCTTATCAGAGCAACGAGCTAAGTAGGGGTGACCTTTGTTAGCACTTGGAGAGGAGACCAAGGAAATCCAGAGTTGCTACGCAGAGGCAGGCAACGGCAAACCACCCGTGTCTGACTTTGTCCCTGTCCGGGATGGCCCTGGCTAGCTCGATCTTGTCAGCTTTTGGGATCTAAGCACAGTCAGCCCTGGTTCGTGCTGTTTTTGAATTAGATCTTTTATTGTAAAACTCAGATTCCAGGGAGAACAAGTTACAACACAAAGCACAACCCCAAGGGAGTATAAAATTGAACGAACAATTACCTTCTCAGTTCACTTATACAGTTAATTTAGAATATTAGGTACTTGGAAAATAGCACTTCCCAAATAATACAACAATTGCTAACGAAAGAAAAAAAGTCTATGATGTAAGTATGCTGTTAATAATCTAAAACAGAAAACAATTTATCCAAAAGATTCCCGAGACCCGAATGACTGATTAGTACTTGTAGTACAAGAGCCTTGTCAGCTCTTGGAGGATTGGCTACATCAGGGAGGTGTGGCCTAATATGCAAAGGAGCCCCTGCTAGAATTCCAAGCTCTTGGAGGATTGGCTACATCAGGGAGGTGTGGCCTAATATGCAAAGAAGCCCCTGCTAGAATTTCAAGCTCTTGGAGGATTGGCTACATCAGGGAGGTGTGGCCTAATATGCAAAGGAGTCCCTGGTAGAATTCCAAGCTCTTGGAGGATTGGCTACATCAGGGAGGTGTGGCCTAATATGCAAAGGAGCCCCTGCTAGAATTCCAAGCTCTTGGAAGATTGGCTACATCAGGGAGGTGTGGCCTAATATGCAAAGGAGCCCCTGGTAGAATTCCAAGCTCTTGGGGGATTGGCTACATCAGGGAGGTGTGGCCTAATATGCAAAGGAGCCCCTGGTAGAATTCCAAGCTCTTGGAGGATTGGCTACATCAGGGAGGTGTGGCCTAATATGCAAAGGAGCCCCTGCTAGAATTCCAAGCTCTTGGAGGATTGGCTACATCAGGGGGGCGTAGTGTAATATGTAGAGGAGCTCCTGCTAGAAATCGAAGCTCTTGGAGGATTGGCTACATCAGGGAGGTGTGGCCTAATATGCAAAGGATCCCCTGCTAGAATTCCAAGCTCTTGAAGGATTGGCTACATCAGGGAGGCGTAGTGTAATATGTAGAGGAGCCCCTGCTAGAATTCCAAGCTCTTGGAGGATTGGCTACATCAGGGGGGCGTAGTGTAATATGTAGAGGAGCCCCTGCTAGAATTCCAAGCTCTTGGAGGATTGGCTACATCAGGGAGGTGTGGCCTAATATGCAAAGGAGCCCCTGCTAGAATTCCACCCCTGACTTGGAGGGGGAGACCCCCAAGGAATCCCAAGGTTGCTACACAAGAGGGAGGCAATGGCAAACCACCTCTGAATGTCTCTTGCCTTAGAAACAAACCCTTCGGGGTCACCATGGAGCTGTGACTTGACTACAATATATATATCTTTTTTTTCTTATCTAGTATTTTTTTTAATCACAGTGGCAAGAAATTATTCTTCCTGAGTTGCGGCATCCGATTGAAAGCAAAGGTATCAGGGCAGTGTGCGGTTTTGCAGGTGACAAAGACCTCAGGGTAGCAGGGCTGTACCATCTATATCTGGGCTGTCAAACCTGCAGCCCGCGGGCCAGATCAGCCCCCCCCCCCCGAGGACTCCTATCAGGCCCGCGAGGAAGTCTGCTTCCTTCTACCCCTCTCTTGCTTCCTTCTGCATCTCAGCTTTCTTTGCCAGGCTTGCTCAATCACACAGGAGCCTACAGAGCAAAGCCTCTGTTTTCTCTATCGGCTGAGGTTCCTCCCTTGGGGAGGAAGGTGGGAGAGGGAGAGCTGGCTTTGCAAGGCTTTCTCAATCGCACAGCAGAGGTACTGAGCCAAGCCTCTCTTCCTTTTATTGGCTGAAGCTCCTCCCTCTCCTGGTCCCCTGGGGAAGAAAGGAAATAATAATTTTTTATTTATATCTGAGGCAGTCAGAACTTCCTTTGCCCAGTTTCCTCAATCACACGGGGGAGAGAGATACAAAGAAAGCACCTTTAAAAAAAAAGACAGAAATAAAGACCTCGGGACAAATCATGGGTGTCATGAAATGTAATGCCAGGAACTGGAAATATCGACTGGCTCTCTTGGTGTAGTGGTTAAGTGTGCGGACTCTTATCTGGGAGAACCGGGTTTGATTCCCCACTCCTCCACTTGCACCTGCCGGAATGGCCTTGGGTCAGCCATAGCTCTGGCAGAGGTTGTCCTTGAAAGGGCAGCTGCTGTGAGAGCCCTCTCCAGCCCCACCCACCTCACAGGGTGTCTGTTGTGGGGGAGGAAGGGAAAGGAGATTGTGAGCTGCTCTGAGACTCTTCGGAGTGGAGGGCGGGATATAAATCCAATATCTTCATCTACCTCACAGGGTGTCTGTTGTGGGGGAGGAAGGGAAAGGAGATTGTGAGCCGCTCTGAGACTCTTCGGAGTGGAGGGCGGGATAGAAATCCAATATCTTCATCTACCTCACAGGGTGACTGTTGTGGGGGAGGAAGGTAAAGGAGATTGTGAGCCGCTCTGAGACTCTTCGGAGTGGAGGGCGGGATAGAAATCCAATATCTTCATCTACCTCACAGGGTGTCTGTTGTGGGGGAGGAAGGGAAAGGAGATTGTGAGCCGCTCTGAGACTCTTCGGAGTGGAGGGCGGGATATAAATCCAATATCTTCATTTACCTCACAGGGTGTCTGTTGTGGGGAGGAAGGGAAAGGAGATTGTGAGCCGCTCTGAGACTCTTCAGAGTGGAGGGCGGGATATAAATCCAATATCTTCATCTACCTCACAGGGTGACTGTTGTGGGGGAGGAAGGGAAAGGAGATTGTGAGCCGCTCTGAGACTCTTTAGACCTTGAGGGGACTTCAGCTCAAGTTCTCTGAGGTGAGTGGCCTGAATTGGAGAAACAGGCACCTGAAGCACAGCGAGGTAACCAGGCGGATCATAGAAGAATGCAGGTTTCTCGCTTGTAGACCAGCCCTGTCTAAGTCGCAGATTCGTTTTGCTTTTGTTGATAAAGAATAGAAAATGCCCAAGGCGTCTCAGAACATTTCAAAAGATGAAGCATCCAGCGTGCGATTGTATATCCAATTTGGAAATCCCAGTATTATGGATGAAGGAGAATAATTTTACAAGTTGTTTTTTTGAAGTTAACAGAGGAGCCTGGTGCCAGACAGGAAAAAATGAGGAGAGATCAGAAAAGAGGGAAAGAAAGAAAACAAAAAGCCAAAAATTCAACAGAATGCCTGGGAAAATAAGAACGGCTTGAACTTGGTACCTAAAGCTAGAGAGACACCTGTGTCAGGCACACTGCTGTGGGGAGGGAATCCCAAAATTGGGAGGGGGGTTCAGTGGCAGAACATCTGCTTCTCATGCAGAAAGTCCCGGGTTCAATCCTTGCCAGCATTTCCAGTTAAAAAGATCAGGTGCTTGGGCTTCCCTAATGCTCTGGTGCAGCCAGTTTGGTGCAGTGGTTATGTGGCACAGGCTCTTATCTGGGAGAACCGGGTTTGATTCCCCCCTCCTCCACCTGCAGCTGCTGGAATGGCCTTGGGTCAGCCATAGCTCTCTTATCTGGGAGAACCGGGTTGGATTCCCCACTCCTCCACCTGCAGCTGCTGGAATGGCCTTGGGTCAGCCATAGCTCTCTTATCTGGGAGAACCGGGTTTGATTCCCCACTCCTCCACTTGCACCGGCTGGAATGGCCTTGGGTCAGCCATAGCTCCCTTATCTGGGAGCACCAGGTTTGATTCCCCCCTCCTCCACTTGCAGCTGCTGGAATGGCCTTGGGTCAGCCAGAGCTCTATTATCTGGGAGAACCGGGTTTGATTCCCCACTCCTCCACTTGCCCCTGCTGGAATGGCCTTGGGTCAGCCAGAGCTCTCTTATCTGGGAGAACCGGGTTTGATTCCCCCCTCCTGCACTTGCAGCTGCTGGAATGGCCTTGGGTCAGCCAGAGCTCTCTTATCTGGGAGAACCGGGTTTGATTCCCCCCTCCTCCACTTGCAGCTGCTGGAATGGCCTTGGGTCAGCCAGAGCTCTCTTATCTGGGAGAACCAGGTTTGATTCCCCACTCCTCCACTGGTACCTGCAGGAATGGCCTTGGGTCAGCCAGAGCTCTCTTATCTGGGAGAACCAGGTTTGATTCCCCACTCCTCCACTTGCAGCTGCTGCAATGGCCTTGGGTCAGCCAGAGCTCTCTTATCTGGGAGAACCGGGTTTGATTCCCCACTCCTCCACTTGCAGCTGCTGCAATGGCCTTGGGTCAGCCAGAGCTCTCTTATCTGGGAGAACCGGGTTTGATTCCCCACTCCTCCACTTGCAGCTGCTGGAATGGCCTTGGGTCAGCCAGAGCTCTCTTATCTGGGAGAACTGGGTTTGATTCCCCACTCCTCCACTTGCAGCTGCTGGAATGGCCTTGGGTCAGCCAGAGCTCTCTTATCTGGGAGAACCGGGTTGGATTCCCCACTCCTCCCCTTGCAGCTGCTGCAATGGCCTTGGGTCAGCCAGAGCTCTCTTATCTGGGAGAACCGGGTTTGATTCCCCACTCCTCCACTTGCAACTGCTGGATTGGCCTTGGGTCAGCCAGAGCTCTCTTATCTGGGAGAACCGGGTTGGATTCCCCACTCCTCCACTTGCAGCTGCTGCAATGGCTTGGGTCAGCCAGAGCTCTCTTATCTGGGAGAACCCGGGTTGGATTCCCCACTCCTCCACTTGCAACTGCTGGAATAGCCTTGGGTCAGCCAGAGCTCTCTTATCTGGGAGAACCGGGTTGGATTCCCCACTCCTCCACTTGCAACTGCTGGAATAGCCTTGAGTCTGCCAGAGCTCTCTTATCTGAGAGAACCGGGTTTGATTCCCCACTCCTCCACTTGCAGCTGCTGGAATGGCCTTGGGTCAGCCAGAGCTCTCGTAGGAGTTGTCCTTGAATAGCTCCCTTGGCCCCACCCACCTCACAGGGTGTCTGTTGTGGGGGAGGAAGATAAAGGAGATTGTAAACCGCTCTGAGTCTCTGATTCAGAGAGAAGGGCGGGGTATAAATCTGCAGTTCTTCTTCTTCTTCACCAGAGGGATTGTGGCTCAGTGGTTGAGAATGCAAAAGGTCCCAGGTTCAATCCCTGGCATCTCCAGTTAAGGATCAGGTAGCAAGTGGAATGGAAGACCTCTGCCTGAGACCCTGGAGAGCCACTGCTGGTAGACAGTACTGACTTTTGATTGTTGTAGACTTTCAAGGCTGTGTGGCCGTGGTCTTGGCATTGTGAGACCTGATGTTTCCCAGCAACTGTGACTGTATCCTCAGAGGTGTAACCCAGAAAATGGAGTTCTCTCTGGGTCAAATTGAGAAGAAGATGGTAGGCAGGTAATTTATATCTACTCAGACAGTTGGGGTTTGGGCTGAGTCATTGTCTTGTGGGAGCTTCCTGGGCTGTAGCATGCTAATGGAGGAGCTTCCCTGAGGGGGTTCTTTTGTATATGGATTGGCTGTTGAAATTCTAATCTTATCCGTAGTGCTGTTGTAAACTGTAGAGCATTTTGTGTTTTTCAGGGCTGGAAGCCGTGCTGTATTCATTTTTAAACTTCCTTCCTTCCTGTTGAAATTATGTTTATGTTTATGTATTTCAGTGGCTTCTCTGTGTAAGTACTGATTTTGATGGACCAACTAGTCTGATTCAGTAGAAGGCAGTTTCAGATTTTCTGTGAGGCCTGACCACTGCCTACCACAGTGGTTTCTTTGCCCGTCCTCAGATTCCTGGCTCAGGCTGCAGAGCCCTGACTCAGCAAGAGCTGATGGCCGGGCTCCCCAATCTTTCTGAGCCTGAGGGCACTTTTGGAATTCCTACACAAAATGGCTGCCTCAGGAGGTACAATGAGCCACAAAATGGCTGCCTCAGCTCACCTTCAGTCACACAGTAACAATCTTTGTCCTGTGGTGGCAGCTGCTGCCAAAGTGAAATTAAAAAAAAAAAAAACAACCTCTGCAGAGCTAATCAAAATCTCCATTGGCCAATCAGAAGACTTGCTGGGCAAAAGCCCTACCTGGCTCTGCCCATTTTCTAAGAACTCTTAATGGGCACCTCAAAAGGTGTGGACACTGGGGTCCACTGACCTGTTGCATATATTTTGCTTTCTGGGAAGGTGGTGAATAGGTTATCCATCAGCCATCTGTCCCATAGGTTTTCCCACAAGGGGTGGGGGGACAGGAAAGGGGATAGCCCTTCCCTTAGAGCTGGCTGAGCCTGAGTTTCGCTAGATGACCTCAAGCAACTTTCTCTTTACCTCCCTCAGCAGGGATGTTAAGGATTGCTGTCTCTCCGGCCTAGGCAAATATGCAGAGGTGAATCAGTTTATTATTGGATTAGGAGAGGGACGACGGCTCAGTGGTAGAGCATCTGCTTGGTAAGCAGAAGGCCGCAGATTCAATCCCTGGCATCTCCAACTAAAGAGGGTCCAGGCAAGTAGGCGTGAAAAACGTCAGCTTGAGGTCCTGGAGAGCCGCTGCCAGTCTGAGTAGACAATAGTGACTTCGATGGACCCAGGGTCCGATTCAGTATAAGGCAGCTTCATATGTTCATATGTAATTAGAAGATCCCAGGTTCAATCCTTGGCATCTCCAACTAAAAAGGGTCCAGGCAAGAAGTTGTGAAAAACCTCAGCTTGAGACCCTGGAGAGCCGCTGCCAGTCTTTGTAGACAATACTGACTTTGATGGACTGAGGGTCTGACTCAGTAGAAGGTAGCTTCATATGCTCATATGTTGATATGTTCATGATTGTGTTCTGGGAATAGATTTATCAGGGCTTTAACTATTTGCTAAAGGTACGTGCGCACGCATGGATAGTCTAAAAAAATATATGTTTATGAATATTCATGGAGCACGTTAATACCCCAGTCATCATCACACGCACAAAAATATCCCTAAACACACAAGGGTTTTGGATCACATCCCATTGCTTGTCTTCCCTGCCCTCCCACTTTGGGGGATACATAATTTATAAACCTTCCTCACACAATGCAGGCCACGAAACATGAGCTCTTCCTTCCCTGATTACCTCATCAGATCTCTTTAAGGTTTGAGAGGGTTTGTGTGGAACGTCCATGTGCGGCGCGCAAACGATGCCACTTATGCAACCGTCTCTCCTTGTTTGTCGGTATTTGTGATTGATGGAACAAGCACAGGCTAAAAATTCTGCAGTATCGTCATTCTTTCAGTTTCCGGGTCTTGCTCAGTGAAATCCCTCCTTTCCTTTTCTTGCCTTCGAGGAGACATTGATGCTAGCCGATGGCTTTCATCTGTATTCAGTTTCTTCAGCCTGTTTCTTTCTCAAATTGTTATCTACGACTGAAATGGAAAGCCGGCTGAAAAAGTTCTAGTGTGTTTTGTGTAGTTTTCTATTTTGATGCACTGTGCGACATCACTTCTGCGGAAGAGAAGAAGGGTTGATCTCTGTATTGCACTTTGGAAGACTTTGGTCGAGAAAGAAGTCCTTTTCTCCCTTTCTCACAATACAAGAACTCGTGGGCACTCCATGAAATTGCTGAGCAGTCGGGTTAGAACGGATAAAAGGAAGTCCTTCTTCTCCCAAAGGGTGATTAACATGTGGAATTCACTGCCACAGGAGGTGATGGCAGCTGCAAGCATAGACAGCTTCAAGAGGGGATTGGATCAACATATGGAACAGAGGTCCATCAGTGGCTATTAGCCACAGTGTATTGTTGCAACTCTCTGTCTGGGGCAAGTGATGCTCTGGATTCTTGGTGCTTGGGAGGGGCAATGGTGTGAGGAACTCTAGTATCCTGGTCCCACTGATGAACCTCCTGATGGCACTTGGATTTTTTGGCCACTGTGTGACACAGAGTGTTGGACTGGATGGGCCACTGGCCTGATCCAACATGGCTTCTCTTATGTTCTTATGTCTGGGGCAGTGATGCTCTGTATTCTTGGTGCTTGGGAGGGGCAACGGTGTGAGGACCTCTAGTGTCCTGGTCCCACTGATGGACCTCCTGACGGCACTTGGGTTTTTTGGCCACTGTGTGACACAGAGTGTTGGACTGGATGGGCCACTGGCCTGATCCAACAGGGCTTCTCTTATGTTCTTATGTGACACAGAGTGTTGGACTGGATGGGCCACTGGCTTGATCCAACATGGCTTCTCTTATGTCTGGGGCAGTGATGCTCTGTATTCTTGGTGCTTGGGAGGGGCAACGGTGGGAGGATTTCTAGTGTCCTGGCCCCACTGATGGACCTCCTGATGGCACCTGGGGTTTTTGGCCACTGTGTGACACAGAGTGTTGGACTTGGATGGGCCATTGGCCTGATCCAACATGGCTTCTCTTATGTTCTTATGTTCTGAATATCTCCAGCGTGCAGTGCAGTTAGAGGGTTGGATCATAATTATGATTTTCCCTGGTTAAAGGCACTTCAGTCAACAAGTGGGAAGGGGAATGTCATTGTGGGTCTCAGATTTTATTTCCCCAGACTGTACTTCCGCTTTATCGTTTGTATTCTTCATGGTGGGCGTGATGTGGGTGGGGGGCAGGAATGTTTGCTTCACTGTTAAACATTCTACATGCCTCACTTTCTCACACATGGGGATCTCAAGATTTGGGGGTAGAAAGTGCCATCAGGTTGATGGTGACCTCTGGTGACCGCCTAGGGCAGGGGTGTCAAACATGCGGCCTGAGAGCCGGATCATGCCCCTGGAGGGCTCCTATCAGGCCCCCGAGCAAGTGGCTGTCATCTGCTTCCTTCTCCCTCTCTCTTGCTTCCTTCTGCATCACGGCTTGCCTTGCCAGGCTTGCTCAATCGCACAGAAGCTACAGAGCAAAGCCTCTATTTTCTCCATTGGCTGACCAGCCCATGAAGCTCCTTACTTAAAAAAAGCTCACAATGCCTAGCCATTTCATGTTTCCCCCTGGATCTTAGGCTCTGTAATGAATGTCAATAAATCATAAACCATAGAACTGGAAGGGACCCCGTCAGAGTCATGGAGTCCAACCCCCTGCACAATGCAGGAAAATAAATTTGCAACTTACAGACACACACCTGAACAACACCTGAACAACATACTCGAGATTGCTAGAGCGCAGACACCGTCTCCAGATTTTGATGCAACAATTCAGAGCAAGAGGTGTCAGTTATCAGAGGCTGTTACATAAAGTATTGCAAGAGTGCCAAGCTTTTAAGCACGTTTTAAGTTTTTAAAAGATCTTTGATTGTGTTGGTCTGTGTCCTTTATAAACTTTATATCTCTGCTACCTGGCATTACGTTTTATGACGTACGTGGCGTGGCCCGACAAGGTCTCATTTATATCAGATTTGACCCTCATGGGTTCGACAACCCTGACCTAGGGCTATCAAGACAGAGACGGATATAGGTGGCCTGCTATCGGCTCCCCGTGTGTAGCAACCCTGGACTTCCTTGGTTGTCAACCACCTGAGGACTAACCAGAGCTGACCCTTCTTACCTTCTGAGATCTGATGAGATCAGTCTAGCCTGGGCCATCCAGATCAGGAGGAAAGGCTTCTGTCTTACCTAACACACACGTCTCAGGTGGTGATACAGTCACCTACCACTGGTATTTGTCTTGTCTTGTCTTCTGGGCCTTTTTGCATCTACGTGGAAGGACGAAAAAGGCTCCCATTCTCCTGGCTTTCTGCACACTACGCAAAATGGAATCATTCAAGGGGGCTTTTTCCCACAGGTGAATAGGGCTGCCCGGAATAAGAACATAAGAGAAGCCCTGTTGGATCAGGCCAGTGGCCCCTCCAGTCCAACACTCTGTGTCACATAAGAACATAAGAGAAGCCCTGTTGGATCAGGCCAGTGGCCCCTCCAGTCCAACACTCTGTGTCACATAAGAACATAAGAGAAGCCCTGTTGGATCAGGCCAGTGGCCCCTCCAGTCCAACACTCTGTGTCACATAAGAACATAAGAGAAGCCCTGTTGGATCAGGCCAGTGGCCCATCCAGTCCAACACTCTGTGTCACATAAGAACATAAAGGAAGCCCTGTTGGATCAGGCCAGTGGCCCCTCCAGTCCAACACTCTGTGTCACATAAGAACATAAGAGAAGCCCTGTTGGATCAGGCCAGTGGCCCATCCAGTCCAACACTCTGTGTCATATAAGAACATAAGGGAAGCCCTGTTGGATCAGGCCAGTGGCCCTTCCAGTCCAACACTCTGTGTCACATAAGAACATAAAGGAAGCCCTGTTGGATCAGGCCAGTGGCCCCTCCAGTCCAACACTCTGTGTCACATAAGAACATAAGAGAAGCCATGTTGGATCAGGCCAGTGGCCCCTCCAGTCCAACACTCTGTGTCACATAAGAACATAAGAGAAGCCCTGTTGGATCAGGCCAGTGGCCCATCCAGTCCAACACTCTGTGTCATATAAGAACATAAGAGAAGCCCTGTTGGATCAGGCCAGTGGCCCCTCCAGTCCAACACTCTGTGTCACATAAGAACATAAGAGAAGCCCTGTTGGATCAGGCCAATGGCCCATCCAGTCCACTCTGGGTCACATAAAAACATAAGTGAAGCCATATTGGATCAGGCCAATGGCCCATCCAGTCCAACACTCTGTGTCACATAAGAACCTAAGGAAAGCCATGATGGATCAGGCCAATGGCCCCTCCAGTCCAACACCCTGTGTCACGCAGTGGCCAAAAAACCCAGGGACCATCAGGAGGTCCACCAGTGGGTTTAAAATCCCTTCTACTTTGCTGCCCCCCCCCCACAAGCACCAAGAATATAGAGCATCACTTGCTCTAGACATAAGAACATAAGAGAAGCCATGTTGGATCAGGCCAATGGCCCATCCAGTCCAACACTCTGTGTCGCATAAGAACATAAGGGAAGCCATGTTGTATCAGGCCAATGGCCTATCCAGTCCAACACTCTGTGTCACATAAGAACATAAGGGAAGCCATGATGGATCAGGCCAATGGCCCATCCAGTCCAACACTCTGTGTCATGCAGTGGCCAAAAAACCCAGGGACCATCAGGAGGTCCACCAGTGGGTCTAGAAGCGCTTCCACTTTGCTGCCCCCCCACAAGCACCAAGAATATAGAGCATCACTTGCTCTAAACGTAAGAACATAAGAGAAGCCATGTTGGATCAGGCCAGTGGCCCATCCAGTCCAACACTCTGTGTCACGCAGTGGCCAAAAAACCCGGGTACCATCAGGAGGTCCACCAGTGGATCTAGAAGTGCTTCCACTTTGCTGCCCCCCCTCCCCCCACAAGCACCAAGAATATAGAGCATCACTTGCTCTAGACATAAGAACATAAGAGAAGCCATGTTGGATCAGGCCAATGCCCCATACAGTCCAACACTCTGTGTCACACAGTGGCCAAAAAACCCCCGAAGTGCCATCAGGAGGTCCACCAGTGGGTCTAGAAGCCCTTCCACCTTGCTGCCCCCCCCACAAGCACCAAGAATACAGAGCATCAGTGCTCCAGACAGTTCCAACAATATGCTGTGGCTAATAGCCACTGACGGACCTCTGCTCCATATTTTTATCCAAACCCCTCTTGAAACTGGCTATGCTTGTAGCTGCCACCATCTCCTGCGGCAGTGGATTCCACGTCTTAATCACCCTTTGGGTGAAGAAGTACTTCCTTTTATCCGTTCTAACCTGACTGCTCAGCAATTTCATTGAATGCCCACGAGTTCTTGTATTTTGAGAAAGGGAGAAAAATACTTCTTTCTCTCCTTTCTCTATCCCATGCATAATTTTGTAAACCTGCGGTCATGTCACCCCGCAGTCGACGTTTCTCCAAGTTAAAGAGCTCCAAGCATTTTAACCTTTCTTCATAGGGAAAGTGTTCCAAACCTTTAATCATTCTAGTTGCCCTTTTCTGCACTTCTTCCAATGCTATAATATCCTTTTTGAGGTGCGGTGACCAGAATTGCACACAGTATTCCAAATGAGACCACGGCATCGATTTATACAGGGGCATTATGATACTGGCTGATTTGTTTCATTCCTTCCTCCTAATAATTCCCAGCATGGCGTTGGCCTTTTTTATTGCAGTCGCACACTGTCTTGACATTTTCAGTGAGTTATCTACCACGACCCCAAGATCTCTCTCTTGGTCAGTCTCTGCCAGTTCACACCTCATCTACTTGTATTTGTAGCTGAGATTTTTGGCCCCAGTGTGCATTACTTTGCACTTGGCCACATTGAACCTCATCTGCCACGTTGATGCCCACACACCCAGCCTCAACAGATCCCTTTGGAGTGCCTCACAATCCTCTCTGGTTTTCACCACCCTCAACAATTTAGTGTCATCTGCAAACTTAGCCACTTCACTGTTTAACTCCAAATCAGTTAAAGAGCATGGGACCCAGTACCGAGCCCTGCGGCACCCCACTGCTTACCGTCTTCCACTGCGAAGATTGCTCATTTATACTCACTCTCTGCTTCCTATTAATTAGCCAGTTTTTGATCCGCAAGAGGACTTGTCCTTTTACTCCATGACTCTCGAGTTTACTGAGGAGCCTTTGATGAGGAACTTTATCAAAAGCTTTCTGGAAGTCAAGGTAAACAACATCTATCGGGTCCCCTTTGTCCACATGTTTGCTCACCCCCTCAAAGAACTGTAACAGGTTAGTGAATCAAGAGTTTCCTTTACAGAACCCATGCTGAATCTTCCTCAATAACCCGTGTTCATCAATGTGCCTACTCATTCTATTGCATTGGTAAAGGGATATCGACTGTACCCTATGCTAGTATGTTTCTGCCTCTCACTGTATCTCAGACTAGGTAATTTTGGCATCACTTAAAGTATGTTTGAAAGGACACGCTTTGTTTCCATCTCAGTTTGAGATTTTTGTTTGTTTTCAGAAATCTGTAGTCCGAACCCTGTTTTACTGTTCCTTCGATGTCCCCCATCATTTGTACTTGGTACTCCTAGAATCAAAGAGTTGGAAGGGACCTTCAGGGACATCTAGTCCCACCCCCTGCACAATGCAGGAAACTCACAAATACCTCGCTTAAAGCTGCAGTACTGCAGTCCTAAGCTCTGCTCATGACCTGAGTTCGATCCCCGGTGGAAGCTGGGTTTTTAGGTAGCTGGCTCGAGGTTGACTCAGCCTCCCATCCTTCCAAAGTCGGTCAAATGAGTACCCAACTTGCTGGGGGGAAAGCTTAGATGACTGGGGAAGGCAGTGGCAAACCACCCCGTAAAAAGTTTGCCGTGAAAACATTGTGAAGGTAAAATGAGGACCCAGCTTGCTGGGGGGTGGGAAAGCGTAGATGACTGGGGAAGGCAATAGCAAACCACCCTGTAAAAAGTCTGCCGTGAAAACGTTGTGAAAACAACGTCACCCCAGAGGTGGAAACAACTGGTGCTTGCACAGGGGACCTTTCCTTTCCCTAAATTCACAGGATCTTCATTGCTGTCAGAGGGCCATCTAGCCTCTGTTTAAAAACCTCCAAGGAAGGAGAGCCCACCACCTCCTGAGGAAGCCTGTTCCACTGAGGAACCGCTCTAACAGTCAGGAACTTCCTTTTTTAAAGGGCCTGGTTTGGTGTAGACTTAGATCCTCTCCTCTTACAGAATACAAAAGCTTGTTGAGCATTGTTTGCGCTCCCTTTAATTTCTTGTTACGGTTTTCTGCCGTTTTGTTTAAATCTGTTAATGTTCGGGTGTAAAACTTCTTAGCTGTTAAGAACGCTTGAATCCAAAGACACGCGATGGGTGAGTGTGTTAAGAAATCTTCCTCTCTTGCGTGTGAAAGAAAACCAACCCAAATATTTCTTTTTTTCCTTAGCTCTGCCAAGCTCAGACTTCACACTTGACATATGGATGTTCCTTTCTGACATTTCTTGGTTTTTTTAAATGAATGTTTCATAATCTCTGTATGGTCTCACCTGCCTTTTTTAGACAGCCTGGTATATGTAAAACCTGTTTTCGTCTTAATGGTTTGGAAAAAACTGTTGAAATTACTCATGAGGTAAAGAATTTCTAGTGTCAAACAAAACTTAGTCAGAGAGGGAGCTGTGCAGATTTTCTTTATTACCTTTCCATCTCTTGTAGGGTTGCCAATCCCCAGGTGGCTAAATAAAGACAGAGTGTAATGCACGTAGGGGAGGGACGGTGGCTCAGTGGTAGAGCATCTGCTTGGGAAGCAGAAGGTCCCAGGTTCAATCCCCGGCATCTCCAACTAAAAAAGGGTCAGGCAAGTAGGTGTGAAAAACCTCAGCTTGAGACCCTGGAGAGCCATGAATGGGGCTGTGGCTCAGTGGTAGAGCATCTGCTTGATAAGCAGAAGATCCCAGGTTCAATCCCCGGCATCTCCAACTAAAAAGGGTCCAGGCAAGTAAGCGTGAAAAACCTCAGCTTGAGATCCTGGTGAGCCATGAATGGGGCTGTGGCTCCGTGGTAGAGCATCTGCTTGGGAAGCAGGAGGTCCCAGGTTCAATCCCCGGCATCTCTAACTAAAGAGGGTCCAGGCAAGTAGGTGTGAAAAACCTCAGCTGGAGACCCTGGAGAGCCATGAATGGGGCTGTGGCTCAGTGGTAGAGCATCTGCTTGGGAAGCAGAAGGTCCCAGGTTCAATCCCCAGCATCTCCAACTAAATATGGTCCAGGCAAATAGGTGTGAAAAACCTCAGCTTGAGACCCCGGAGAGCCGCTGCCAGTCTGAGTAGACAATACTGACTTTGATGGACCAAGGGTCTGATTCAGTATAAGGCAGCTTCATATGTTCATATGTCTTTAAAGTTGTTTTGGAAACACTTTGTGTCCCTAAGAAATATTTATTACTTTGCAGTCACTGAACGTTGTATGAATACCCCCATATTGATTTTGGTCTGAACTGGACTTTTGGTCTGAACTGGACTTTTTTGAACTGATTTGTATGGAGCACCCCTTGCATGAAGTGTGAACGAAGCAGGAATTTCAAGTCGACCCCCTGCTATATTTTGACATTATCAATATTATTTCATTATTTGGTCACTATAACCGTGCGGTTGTGTATATTTTCTCAATCCCCAGGTGGGGACAGGGGAACCCCCGGTTTGGAGGCCCTCCCCCCACTTCAGGGTCATCAGAAAGCAGGTGAGGGGGGAGGGAAATGTCTGCTGGGCACCCCATTATTCCCTAGGGAGACCGGTTCCCATAGGGTAGAATGGAGAATTGATCCACGGGTATCTGGGGCTCTGGGGAGGCTGTTGTCTGAGCTAGAGGCACCAAATTTTCAGCTTAGGATCCAATACCTCTCCTCAAAGTACCCTCCAAGTTTCAATAGGATTGGACCAAGGGGTCCAATTCTATGAGCCCCCCCAAAAGGTGCTCCTATCCTTCATTATTTCCAGTGGAGAGAAGGTGTTTAAATGTGATGGCTGGAACTCCCTTTGGAGTTCAGTTGTGCTTGTCACAACCTTGCTCCTGGCTCCACCCCCCAAAGTCTCCTGGCTCCACCCCCAAAGTCTCCTGGCTCCACCCCCAAAGTCTCTGCAACAGGAGGTGGCGGCGGCCACAAGCATAGCCACCTTTAAGAGGGGTTTAGATAAAAATATGGAGCAGAGGTCCATCAGTGGCTATTAGCCACAAAAATTTTTTGCCACTGTGTGACAGAGTGTTGGACTGGATGGGCCATTGGCCTGATGCAACATGGCTTCTCTTCTCTTCTTATGTTCTTATGTTCTCCTGGCTCCACCCCCAAAGTCTCCTGGCTTCACCCCCAAATCCCCCAGATATTTCTTGAATTGGACTTGGCAACCCTAATCTCTTGGCAGGGCTGAATTAACTCTTCGGCCAGGGGTGTCATTGTGGGAATGAGGAAGGAGACTTCTACACACTTCTCTCCTATTTTGACGTATTTATTACTTCGCCGTTCCCCCGCCTTAATTAAGCCCCCCCCAAACGTTGACCATATAAATTTAGCTTGTTATTCCTATTTTGTCTTCCCATGTCTTATACCTTGAATAAAACTTCGTTGGGTCTTACAGGTGCCCCTGGGCTCAAATTTTGTTCTTCAAACATGCGTATCGTTAAAAGTAATGCCCCTTGGTGCACCTTGGAAGGTCTTAATGAAGTGGAAGGCTTCTTAGCAACGTTTTGTTGTTTTTCAAAGAACCCGATGTGAATATAGTCAATTCAAGAGATGTTAAAGCTCAAAGCCATCAACGCAGAATGAAGACTGAAACCTCCTCATTACGGGTCTGTCTTCGTCTCGTTTTTTTGCCACTATTTTCACGGTTCGGTGTGGGGTCAGTCCGTCCTTAATTGCAGAGGGAGAGGTAGGAGGAGGATATAACATGAGGCGTCTCACAAACACCCTTGAATAGTTCCAACTTTAATATCCGTCAAGGCTAAGGTTGACCTATTCCAGAAATATGCTTGCGAGTAAGATTTCAACAGGTGGAGGGTGAAAAAATTGAATTAAAAAAAACAAAACAAAAAATTCTGTTCCTCGGCTCCGTGATCAAACAAAAGGAAGACTGCAACCAAGATATCCAAAAGGAGATTAACAATAATAATAAGACAGCAGATTTATTCCCCACCCTTCTCTCTGAATCAGAGACTCAGAGCGGCTCACAATCTTCTATATCTTCTCTCCCCCCACAACAGACACCATGTGAGGTGGGTGGGGCTGAGAGGGCTCTCACAACAGCTGCCCTTTCAAGGACAACTCCTGCAATAGCTACGGCTGATCCAAGGCCATTACAGTAGCTGCAAGTGTAGGAGTGGGGGAATCAAACCCGGTTCTCCCAGATAAGAGATCTCTGGAACCAAGGCCATTCCAGC
>NW_026800309.1:0-52500 GCF_032191835.1 Heteronotia binoei
TGGGAAGGCAATGGCAAACCACCCTGTAAAAAGTCTGCTGTGAAAACGTTGTGAGAGCAATGTCACCCCAGAGTCGGAAACGACTGGTGCTTGCACGGGGGACCTTTCCTTTCCTTAGTGGCTGAAGGGAGGTAGCACTGACAATCCCACTGAATCATTATAACTGAATCAAGAACATCAGAGTCATCGAAAACGCACATCGTGGTTTTAATGATTGCAAACTGAATGATTGATTTTATTGGCTAATTCGTCTTGAATGTTTTATGTGGTTTAATTGTTGTTAGCCGCCCTGAGCCCATCAGGGGAGGGCGGGATATAAATCTGATTAAAATAAAATAAAAATAAAATAAATATCAAGCACCGTCTTTATGCGTGAGCTGCAGCTATAATTCCACCTCCCTCAAGGGCCAGCCCAGCTCCGGTTACTCAGACTGGAGCTCTCCTGAAAGCTCAGACACATGATCCACACACTTTACCTCCTGGCTTGACTTGCCCTTTGGAGGCTTCCCAGGAGGCTAGAAAAAGTGAAGAGGCTCGGCTAGAAGGGGCACTGGGTGGTCTGGAAGGGTCTGGGGCACATCCTTCTCCACCCCGCCCCCCTCACCGCTCCCCTGCTGGAACCTCCAAAAGCAGCCGAGAAGAAGAGCTGCATTTCTGGGCTGCCTAACAAAGAGTGGAAGGAAAGGGCAGGATATGCTGTGGTAAGGAGGGGAGAGGGAGGAGAGACCCTTGCTGAATACCACCAGGAGAGCAGAAGCACAGTAAGGGGCTTCTGTTGAACTAGCTGGCTTTAGGAAGAGTGGAGCAGCCTGGATATAGGAACCCTTTTAGTCCCATTTGGAGAAGGCAGAGCAAAGACAGCGATGAGGATCCTGTGGATTTAGGGGGAGGTGTTTGTGAGTCTCCTGCATTGTGCTGGGGGTTGAACTAGATGACCCTGGAGGTCCCTTCCAACTCTAGGATTCTATGATTCTCCTTCTTTGGAGGTTTTTCAACAGAGGCTAGTTGGCCATCTGAGAGCAATGAAGATCCTGTGAATTTACGGGGAGGTGTTTGTGAGTCTCCTGCATTGTGCAGGGGGTTGGACTAGATGACCCTGGAGGTCCCTTCCAACTCTAGGATTCTATGATTCTCCTTCTTTGGAGGTTTTTCAACAGAGGCTAGATGGCCATCTGAGAGCAATGAGGATCCTGTGAATTTACGGGGAGGTGTCTGTGAGTCTCCTGCATTGTGCAGGGGGTTGAACTAGATGACCCTGGAGGTCCCTTCCAACTCTAGGATTCTATGATTCTCCTTCTTTGGAGGTTTTTCAACAGAGGCTAGATGGCCATCTGACAGCAATGAGGATCCTGTGAATTTAGGGGGAGGTGTTTGTGAGTTTCCTGCGTTGTGCAGGGGGATGGGCTAGATGACCCTGGAGGTCCCTTCCAACTCTAGGATTCTATGATTCTACAAATGGGAAGGGGCCATGGCTCAAAGAGAGCATCTGCTTGGCAAGCAGAAGTCCAGTCCCGGGCAGCATCTCCAGTTAAAAGGGCCAGCTTGTAGGAGATGTGGAAGACCTCAGTGGCAGAGCCTCTGCTTGGCACGCAGAGGTCCCCGGTTCAATACTCAGCAGCATCTCCAGTTAAAAGCATCAGGCGATAGAGGGTGCGAGAGACCTCTTTGCCTAGGACCTTGAGAGCAGCTGCCGGTCCGAGTAGACAATACTGAACTTGATGGACCAAGGGGAGGGTGTGTGTGTCTGATTTAGCTTCACGTTTGTTTATGTGGCTCTGAACTGGAAAGGAAGGCAAGTGGATTCTGTAGGAGGAAAGCGGATTCTGTCTGAAGAGGCAGTATATAAATCTCCTAAATAATTAAAATCGTGGATGTTGTTTATTAATCCTTGGGCTCAAACGACTAGCCACTGTAGAGTTTTAAAAAACATAACTAGTAAATGGAATGACCCTCTTTATTTTTACTGTAGGTGACTGCCTTTCACTTTCTTATGATTGCTTGCTCAGTGGGCAACATCCCTGTGGATCCATCCCCCGAATCATGGCCCTTTTCTCCTGTGTAGGGAGCCTGCAAAGAGGTCAGCCTCCACAGGCAGAGGAAGCTCTTAGCACTGGAAGGAGGGATCTGTCATTGGGAGAAAAGATCCACAGAACCTGACTCTGTCAGAAATACAGAGATTTGCTTCTGACCTTGAGAAGTCTCTTTGCAATTTGGGTGCAGAATTCTGTAACGATGAAGAAGAAGAACGTAGATTTATACCCCGCCCTCCTCTCTGAATCGCAGAGTGGCTTACAATCTCCTATATCTTCCTCCCCCACAACAGACACCCTGTGAGGTGGGAGGGGGCTGAGAGGGCTCTCACAGCAGCTGCCCTTTCAAGGACAACCTCTGCCAGAGCTATGGCTGACCCAAGGCCCTTCCAGCAGCTGCAAGTGGAGGAGTGGGGAATCAAGCCCAGTTCTCCCAGATAAGAGAGCTCTGGCTGACCCAAGGCCATTCCAGCAGGTGCAAGTGGAGGAGTGGGGAATCAAACCCGGTTCTCCCAGATAAGAGAGCTCTGGCTGACCCATGGCCCTTCCAGCAGCTGCAAGTGGAGGAGTGGGGAATCAAACCTGGTTCTCCCAGAGAAGAGTCTGCTCACTTAACCACTACACCAAACGGGTTCTAGAAAGTGCAGAGAGAATGAAGAGGAATCGTTTGCTCTGTCCTGAAACTTTGGGTTGTCCCTTAAAACGGAGCAGCGATACATTCAAGGCTACTTAAATGACTGTCACCGCTGTCATGCCCCCTACATGGGTCTGCCTTTGAAAACTCCAGCTGGCACAGAATGCAGAAGCTGTGCCAAGTGTGCATATTCTGCTTTAGCTCCATCGGCTAGCGGGCAGCTACGAGGTTCAATTCAAGTTGCGGGTTTCCACCTGCAAAGCCCTCCGTGGACTAGAACCGGGATACCTGCTGCACTCGGATTATTCTCCACTGCAGCAGCCTTGCTGCTCGTCTGACCAAAGGCTCCTGAAGGTGTCGCCCTTCAACTCGGTAAAAGCAGCAGCTGCTTGGATGCGGGAGGCCTGTGTTCTACAGAACTGGTAAACCAAAATTATTTGGGAGGGCATTTTCTACAGGGGATAAATCTATAGCTAACATCTGTGGAATTTTGCCGTCTGTGCTCCACACTGTTCTCTAATTCTGTAGGCCATCTTGATTACATTGTTTAATGTTCGTAAAATAAAAATCGCACAGCGCTGCTTTACGGGCTTGTAATTCCTGCTCTCTCTGTCTGAATTACGCTGTGTTTTCATGCAACGTCCTCTGATTTTGTGAGCGGCTGTGTTGTTATTTAGCTTGCATCTGCCTTGAAGTTCAACGAGAAAGGCGGATGATAAACAAAAGTGAATAAATGGATAAATAAAGACAGAACATCAAATTGTATGCAGCCTCTGAGACTCGTTGCTTCTGGATCTTGTGCTGGCGGTTGGCATGCAGCCTGAAAAGGATTAGACTAAATTGTGTTGTGTAAAGCGCAGCTGACTTGCGCCCCCCCCCCCCCCCAGCAAGGGCCTTTCAAGGCAAGTGAGAAGCAGAGATGGCTGGCCATGGCCTTCCTCTGCAGAGCCTTCCTTGGTGGTCTCCCTTCCAAGGACCGATTCTGCTTAGCTTCTGTGACTGGGTGAGATCAGACCACCCCATGCCACCTTCCCTCCTAGAATAAATGAATGGAGGACAAATATATTTGGGGGAATGGAGAATGGCCCCTGGGAGCCATCTGCTGAGTGTCCAGATCCGCCCCCCCCCCCCGCCCTTTTTCCCGGCCCCAATCCACTCACCTGTACAGCGCAAGTACGGGCAAAGAGGTGGCTATCCTGGCTCAGAGAGCATTGGTGCTGCCCCGCCTGCACCTCGTCTGACGACTTGGCTTCACAGCTTAAATGCAGGCTGCTTGCCCCTTTGTGGGGTGTCTCCCCACGTTCCCAAGGCTTTGCTGGCCCAAGGCACACTGCCAGATCATCCCAGGGCCATCCACAGAAGTGCCCCTCCACTGGGAACCAGCCCCCTCCCCGTCTGGGTGGAGGGAGGAGCTGCAAAGGAAAACAAGGCCTGCAGTGGCCCAGAGGTTTCCTGGAGGCAGGCTCTGATTGGCCTCTGAAGTACAGGAGGATCCGGCCAACACGCTGCATTCTGAAACACTTCTTGGTGTGGGCTTAATCTGCATCTAGCGTGAAAGTTCAGCTCTCGGTGGGATGCTCCTTGTCTGGATTGAAAAACAATAGAGGATACAAAATAGAGGATATGGTACAAAAGGAGAAATCCCTGTGTGGCACAAAAACTGCTCTTTTACATTCAAGTAAACATCATATTTTATCAATGCTCATTAAAGGTACAGAAATCATTAAGCAATCACAAAATTCACTTGTAAAGAAAGCCGCTATGTAAGTGGTGGTAAAGCATTCATACTATAGCCCTTAATCAATGTTTGGACATAAAGTGCAAAGTTTCCGAAAGCAGTCTTGCAAAGTAGTCCTCACAGCGCATCAGTCACCAGAGAGAAAAAGCCTCAGACGTATCGGAGCCCGGTTTTGGCTTCACGTCAACGGGGACACCAGTACAATTATTTACATTGGAAAGTTCTCGCCGAAGTTTTTCCTCTACTGAAATTGACCAGCGTCTACACTCTTAGTGACATTCACAGTTGGTTGTTGTGCTGCACAGGGATTTCTCCTTTTGTACCTTATCTAGATTGGGCAGCAGGTAATCAGGGCCGGAGTAACAATTAGGCCAAGAAGGCACTGGCCTACAGGCCTCCATGCCTTTAAGGGCTCCAGCTAGCTTCCCCCTCCCCAGTTTCCCCCCTGCTTGCAGCCCTCCCTGCCTGCACACACACCCAGCCACTCAGCTGCTCTCTGCCCGACTTGCCTGGTGCGGCTGCTGCTGGTGTCGTCGCCAAGTTTGCCTCTCTCTGCCTCTCCCCCGCAGCTTTGTCCAAGGGGCTTTGGAGGAGGGGCCTGCAGGGTGCAGCAGGGGCCACGGGGCGGGCTCTCCAACTGAGATAATTTGCGAGGGGGCCCCTGAGATTTCGACTGCCCAGGGACCTCCACAAGGCTTAATCCAGCACTGGATCTAATAACCAACCCTGGACCTTTCTCACAATGCAAGAACTCGTGGGCATAGGGTTGCCAATCCCCAGGTGGGGGCAGGGGATCCCCCAGTTTGGAGGCCCTCCCCCCACTTCAGGATCGTTGGAAAGCGTGGGGAGGGGAGGGAAATGTCTGCTGGGAACTCTGTTATTCCCTATGGAGATTTATTCCCATAGAAAATCATGGAGAATTGATCTGTGGGTATCTGGGGCTCTGGGAGGACTGTGTTTTGGGGTAGAGGCACCAAATTTTCAGTATAGCATCTAATGCTTCTCCTTAAAATACCCTCCAAGTTTCAAAAAGATTGGACCAGGGGGTCCAATTCTATGAGCCCCAAAAGAAGGTGCCCCTATCCTTCATAATTTCCTAAGGAAGGAAGGAATTGAAAAGGTATGCTGTCCCTTTAAATGTGATGGCCAGAACTCCCTTTGGAGTTCAATTATGCTTGTCACAGCTTTGATCTTGGCTCCACCCCTAATGTCTCCTGGCTCCACCCCCAAAGTCCCCAGATATTTCTTGAACTGGACTTGGCAACCCTACGTGGGCATTCAATGAAATTGCTGAGCAGACAGGTAAGAATGGATAGAAGGAAGTCCTTCTTCACCCAAAGGGTGATTAACATGTGGAATTCACTGCTGCAGGAGGTGGTGGCAGCTACAAGCATAGCCAGCTTCAAGAGGGGATTGGATAAGCATATGGAGCAGAGGTCCATCAGTGGCTATTAGTCACAAGGTACAGATGGAACTGTCTGTCTGGGGCAACTGATGCTCTGTATTCTGAGTGCTTGGGGCACAACAGTGGAAAGGCTTCTAGTGTCCTAGCCCCACAGTGGACCTCCTGATGCTCCCTGGTTTTTTGGCCGCTGTGTGACAGAGTGTTCGAATAGATGGGCCACTGGCCAGATCCTACATGGCTTCTCTTACGTTCTTATGTCTGGGGCAGTGATGCTCTGTATTCTTGGTGCTTGGGGGGCTCAGTGGGAGGGCTTCTAGTGTCCTGGCCCCACTTGTGGACCTCCTGATGGCCCCTGGGTTTTGGCCACTGTGTGACACAGAGTGTGGGACTGGAGGGGCCATTGGCCTGACCCAACATGGCTTCTCATATGTTCTTATGTCTGGAGCAGTGATGCTCTATCTTCTTGGTGCTTGGGGGGCAACAATGGGAGGGTTTTGGAGTTCTGGCCTCACTAGTGGACCTCCTGATGGCCCCTGGTTTTTTGGCCACTGTGTGACACAGAGTGTTGGAATGGATGGGCCATTGGCCAGATCCAACATGGCTTCTCTTAGGTTCTTATGTTCTCATGCACAACCCCCATGGAAATGAGCAGGGAGCCCTGTGACAAAAACATATGGACATAAGAGAAACTGTGTTGGATCAGGGGGCCACAATGGGAGGCTTCTGGAGTTCTCACCCCACTGATGGACCTCCTGATGGCACCTGGGTGCAGGACTGGAGGGGCCATCGGCCTGACCCGACATGGCTTCTCTTATTTTCTTATGAGAAGGACCAGTGTGCAGAGAGGAAAACATATGCAGCCCAGCCGTATCCAGCTAGCAGCCAGGATCTTCCCTGCTTCCCCACAGTGCAAGGCCAAAGGCGAAGGAATGACGGAGCCACTGAGTTGGCCACTGTGAGAGGGCAGCCAGGAGGTGAAGAGGCGTGGCTCTGCCTGTGTGGGGGGGCAGCTGCTCCTGGAACTGCTTCCCACCTCTCTTGAAGCCCATCCCCCCATGAAGGTGAGGCAGGGAGCAGCATCAACACCACAGCTCCTATCAGGGCCTTTTTTTGAAGCAGGAACTCCATAGGCCACACTCCTCTGATGTAGCCAGTCCTCCAAGAGCTTACAAAAAAGAGCCAGAGCTCTCTTATGTGGGAGAACCGGGTTTGATTCCCCACTCCTCCACTTGCAGCTGCTGGAATGGCCTTGGGTCAGTCATAGCTCTCTTATCTGGGAGAACTGGGTTTGATTCCCCACTCCGCCGCTTGCAGCTGCTGGAATGGCCTTGGGTCAGCCAGAGCTCTCTTATGTGGGAGAACCAGGTTTGATTCCCCACTCCTCCACTTGGAGCTGCTGGAATGGCCTTGGGTCAGCCAGAGCTCTCTTATCTGGGAGAACCGGGTTTGATTCCCCCCTCCTCCACTTGGCCCATCCAGTGCAACACTCTGTGTCACATAAGAAGATAAGAGAAGCCATGTTGGATCAGGCCAATGGCCTCTCCAGTCCAACACTCTGTGTCACATAAGAACATAAGAGAAGCCCTGTTGGATCAGGCCAATGGCCCCTCGAGTCCAACACTCTGTGTCACATAAGAACATAAGAGAAGCCTTGTTGGATCAGGCCAGTGGCCCCTCCAGTCCAACACTCTGTGTCACATAAGAACATAAGAGAAGTCTTGTTGGATCAGGCCAATGGCCCCTCCAGTCCAACACTCTGTGTCACATAAGAACATAAGAGAAGCCCTGTTGGATCAGGCCAGTGGCCCCTCCAGTCCAACACTCTGTGTCACATAAGAACATAAGAGAAGCCTTGTTGGATCAGGCCAGTGGCCCCTCCAGTCCAACATTCTGTGTCACATAAGAAAATAAGAGAAGCCCTGTTGGATCAGGCCAGTGGCCCCTCCAGTCCAACATTCTGTGTCAAATAAGAAAATAAGAGAAGCCATGTTGGATCAGGCCAGTGGCCCCTCCAGTCCAACATTCTGTGTCACATAAGAACATAAGAGAAGCCCTGTTGGATCAGGCCAGTGGCCCCTCCAGTCCAACACTCTGTGTCACATAAGAACATAAGAGAAGCCCTGTTGGATCAGGCCAATGGCCCCTCCAGTCCAACACTCTGTGTCACATAAGAACATAAGAAGCCCTGTTGGATCAGGCCAATGGCCCCTCCAGTCCAACACTCTGTGTCACATAAGAACATAAGAGAAGCCCTGTTGGATCAGGCCAATGGCCCCTCCAGTCCAACACTCTGTGTCACATAAGAACTTAAGAGAAGCCCTGTTGGATCAGGCCAGTGGCCCCTCCAGTCCCACACTCTGTGTCACATAAGAACATAAGAGAAGCCCTGTTGGATCAGGCCAGTGGCCCATCCAGTCCAACACTCTGTGTCACATAAGTGAAGCCCTGTTGGATCAGGCCAATGGCCCCTCCAGTCCAACACTCTGTGTCACATAAGAACATAAGAGAAGCCCTGTTGGATCAGGCCAGTGGCCCCTCCAGTCCAACACTCTGTGTCACATAAGAACATAAGAGAAGCCCTGTTGGATCAGGCCAGTGGCCCCTCCAGTCCAACACTCTGTGTCACATAAGAACATAAGAGAAGCCCTGTTGGATCAGGCCAATGGCCCCTCCAGTCCAACACTCTGTGTCACATAAGAACATAAGAGAAGCCCTGTTGGATCAGGCCAATGGCCCCTCCAGTCCAACACTCTGTGTCACATAAGAACATAAGAGAAGCCCTGTTGGATCAGGCCAGTGGCCCCTCCAGTCCAACACTCTGTGTCACATAAGAACATAAGAGAAGCCCTGTTGGATCAGGCCAGTGGCCCCTCCAGTCCAACGCTCTCCAGTGTGGAGATCAGTGGTCATTCCTTGAGATGGCTGGGCCATCTCAAAACCAGTCCAAGTGAGATTAATAAAAGGGAACACAGGCAGTGGCAAATCAAATGCAAGACTGTGATCAGGCAGGCAAAAAGGGACTATGAGGAGCATATTGCAAAAAACATAAAGACCAACAATAAAAATTTCTTCAAATATATTAGAAGTAGGAAACCAGCCAGGGAAGCAGTGGGGCCCTTGGATGACCATGGGGTAAAAGGATTACTGAAGGAGGATGGGGAAATGGCTGAGAAGCTGAACGCATTTTTTGCCTCCGTCTTCACCGTGGAAGATGAGAAGTGTTTGCCCGCCCCAGAACCACTAATATTGGAAGGGGTGTTGAAAGACCTGAGTCAGATTGAGGTGACAAAAGAGGAGGTCCTACAACTGATAGACAAATTAAAAACTAATAAGTCACCGGGTCCGGATGGCATACATCCGAGAGTTCTGAAAGAACTCAAAGTTGAACTTGTGGATCTTCTAACAAAAATCTGTAATCTTTCATTGAAATCTGCCTCCGTTCCTGAGGACTGGAAGGTAGCAAATGTCACCCCCATCTTTAAAAAGGGTTCCAGAGGAGATCCGGGAAATTACAGGCCAGTCAGTCTGACTTCAATACCGGGAAAGTTGGTAGAAACCATTATCAAGGACAGAATGAGTAGGCACATTGATGAACACGGGTTATTGAGGAAGACTCAGCATGGGTTCTGCAAGGGAAGATCTTGCCTCACTAACCTGTTACATTTCTTTGAGGGGGTGAACAAACATGTGGACAAAGGAGACCCGATAGATGTTGTTTACCTTGACTTCCAGAAAGCTTTTGATAAAGTTCCTCATCAAAGGCTCCTTAGAAAGCTTGAGAGTCATGGAGTAAAAGGACAGGTCCTCTTGTGGATCAAAAACTGGCTGAGTAATAGGAAGCAGAGAGTGAGTATAAATGGGCAGTCTTCGCAGTGGAGGACGGTAAGCAGTGGGGTGCCGCAGGGCTCGGTACTGGGTCCCATCCTCTTTAACTTGTTCATAAATGATTTAGAGTTGGGAGTGAGCAGTGAAGTGGCCAAATTTGCGGATGACACTAAATTGTTCAGGGTGGTGAGAACCAGAGAGGATTGTGAGGAACTCCAAAGGGATCTGTTGAGGCTGGGTGAGTGGGCGTCAACGTGGCAGATGCGGTTCAATGTGGCCAAGTGCAAAGTAATGCACATTGGGGCCAAGAATCCCAGCTACAAATACAAGTTGATGGGGTGTGAACTGGCAGAGACAGACCAAGAGAGAGATCTTGGGGTCATGGTAGATAATTCACTGAAAATGTCAAGACAGTGTGCGTTTGCAATAAAAAAGGCCAACGCCATGCTGGGAATTATTAGGAAGGGAATTGAAAACAAATCAGCCAGTATCATAATGCCTCTGTATAAATCGATGGTGCGGTCTCATTTGGAGTACTGTGTGCAGTTCTGGTCGCCGCACCTCAAAAAGGATATTATAGCATTGGAGAAAGTTCAGAAAAGGGCAACTAAAATGATTAAAGGGCTGGAACACCTTCCCTATGAAGAAAGGTTGAAACGCTTAGGGCTCTTTAGCTTGGAGAAACGTCGACTGCGGGGTGACATGATAGAAGTTTACAAGATAATGCATGGGATGGAGAAAGTAGAGAAAGAAGTACTTTTCTCCCTTTCTCACAATACAAGAACTCGTGGGCATTCGATGAAATTGCTGAGCAGACAGGTTAAAACGGATAAAAGGAAGTACTTCTTCACCCAAAGGGTGATTAACATGTGGAATTCACTGCCACAGGAGGTGGTGGCGTCCACAAGCATAGCCACCTTCAAGAAGGGGTTAGATAAAAATATGGAGCAGAGGTCCATCAGTGGCTATTAGCCACAGTGTGTGTGTGTGTGTGTGTGTATATATATATATATATATATATATATATTTGGCCGCTGTGTGACACAGAATGTTGGACTGGATGGGCCATTGGCCTGATCTAACATGGCTTCTCTTATGTTCTTATGTTCTCACCTTGAGATTGACAACCCTAAGCCCAGTGTTGCTGTGGTCTGTGGAAGTGTGAGATCTCTCCTTCCTGCAAAAAGTCTACCAGTGAACAGTGTTTCCTCTAGGCTTAGTTAGTGTGAGCTAGCTCACAATTTTTTAGGCTTTGGCTCACACATTTTTGTCTCAGCTCAGGAAAAATCATCCTAGAGCAAGCTAATTGATGCAGGAGCTCACCACTTTAATGCCAGGAGCTCATGAAGCAGAATTTTTGCTCAGAAGTCCCCACAGCTTAGAGGGAACCTTGCAACTGAACAGAGGCACTGAGCAAGCTCTTGACCCAAAGTTGGCCTGTGGGTGGAGCCAATTGTTTGCCCCTCCCTTTCCCACCCCACATTCCTTGGTTGGAAACATGATCTGCCCAGAGCTCCTGGGGATGACTTTTAACTGCATTTTGGACAATTCGCGGGATGAGAAGGAAAGCCATGCATGTCTATCACAACACAATTCAAGCAGAGCTGAGCAATGCCTGTGTTAGGAACAACCCATGTTCACTACATGGTGTGTGAGCTTTTTAAGCAGCACATCCAGCCTCTTCTTCAGGCTGGATGCTTGCAAAAATGACAAGAGACCTGTTTCTGGAAGAACAGGAGATAAGATAAGGAGATAAGGGGAGGGACGGTGGCTCAGTGATAGAGCATCTGCTTGGGAAGCAGAAGGTCCCAGGTTCAATCCCTGGCATCTCCAAAAAAGGGTCCAGGCAAATAGGTGTGAAAAACCTCAGCTTGAGACCCTGGAGAGCCATGAATGGGGCTGTGGCTCAGTGGTAGAGCATCTGCTTGGGAAGCAGAAGGTCCCAGGTTCAATCCCCGTCATCTCCAGCTAAAAAGAGTCCAGGCAAGTAGACATGAAAAACCTCAGCTGGAGACCCTGGAGAGCCATGAATGGGGCTGTGGCTCAGTGGTAGAGCATCTGCTTGGGAAGCAAAAGGTCCCAGGTTCAATCCCCGGCATCTCCAAAAAAGGGTCCAGGCAAATAGGTGTGAAAAACCTCAGCTTGAGACCCTGGAGAGCCATGAATGTGACTGTGGCTCAGTGGTAGAGCATCTGCTTGGTAAGCAGAAGGTCCCAGGTTCAATCCCCGTCATCTCCAGCTAAAAAGAGTCCAGGCAAGTAGACATGAAAAACCTCAGCTGGAGACCCTGGAGAGCCATGAATGGGGCTGTGGCTCAGTGGTAGAGCATCTGCTTGGTAAGCAGAAGGTCCCAGGTTCAATCCCCAGCATCTCCAAAAAAGGGTCCAGGCAAATAGGTGTGAAAAATCTCAGCTTGAGACCCTGGAGAGCCATGAATGGGGCTGTGGCTCAGTGGTAGAGCATCTGCTTGGGAAGCAGAAGGTCCCAGGTTCAATCCCTGGCATCTCCAAAAAGGGTCCAGGCAAATAGGTGTGAAAAACCTCAGCTGGAGACCCTGGAGAGCTGCTGCCAGTCTGAGAAGACAAGACTGACTTTGATGGACCAAGGGTCTGATTCGGTATAAGGCAGCTTCATATGTTCATGTTCAAGCAACAGCGGATTATGCAGAATGTACACATAGGCAAGCTGAAACAGAGAAGTGGGTGGAAAGATACTGGCTGGATGTGAGGATTTCATTTTTTACGGAGTACATCAGCAGCAGAATCAGCTCTTGAGGGAGGTGGAGGTCTCCCCCTCACAGGCAGTCTTGAAGCAAACACTTGTCAGGGACTCTCTAGGCTGCAATGAGCAGGGGGGTGGACTAGATGGTCTCTGTGGTGCCTTCCAACTTTGTGACTCTGTGATCTTGTGGTTCTAAGAAATGAGGCATACCCTTTGGAAGCCCCCAGGCCACCGTTCTGGACCTGAAATCCCTCACCAGTTCCACACTGCTCTTTCCAGGTCTTCTGCTCTCTAGAGCTTCTCTTTGGCTTACCGCCAGCTCACAGCTAGAAAGACGCAGTCCGTGGGGATTCATCAATTACTTACGCAGTGCCGGCCTCCAGGGGCTCTCCTGCTGCAACAAAATTGTCTCTCTTGGGAGCTGCACTGCTGGCACAGGCCTCTTTTGTGCCACTGCAGCCCCAGCCACTTAGCGAGGCTGCCGGAAGGAGCTCCAGGCGAGCGCCAGAATTATCAGCTGGAGGACTAGAAGGGAGAAGACTCAGCTCACTTGCCTTCACTCTGGTAAGAGCATGACACTTGGAGTGTAGCTGCCCAGGCTTCTTAGCTTTGGATGTTATGAATCGCTACGGAGTTTCTTCCTTCTTCTCCCCCAGCTCTTCAGGCCAGCACATGGTTGATGGCCTTCTCCTCCAAACCTCAGCTAAGAGTTCTGGCTGCTCTGATGGACTCAGCACCAAAGAGACCCTTCCCCCTGGCTCCCCTCAGTTTAACCACCTCTCTTTCCCCCACCCGCTGACCAGTCAGACCACGTCAGAGAAGATGTTCCTGAACTCTCCAGAATTTCCTTCTTGAAGCCTCTCTAATATTTAACACCTCCAAATCTCTGTTCTCAGCTTGAGGAAAGGGGGACTTGGTTGTCCCATTGTCTAGACCAGGAGTGGCCAAGCTTGCTTAACGTAAGAGCCACATAGAATGTATTAAGTTCCCATGTTTCTTTCACCCTCTAGATGCATTTTTCACCCTCTAGATGCATTTAGGGGAGGGACGGTGGCTCAGTGGTAGAGCATCTGCTTGGGAAGCAGAAGGTCCCAGGTTCAATCCCTGGCATCTCCAAAAAAGGGTCCAGGCAAATAGGTGTGAAAAACCTCAGCTGGAGACCCTGGAGAGCCATGAATGGAGCTGTGGCTCAGTGGCAGAGCATCTGCTTGGTAAGCAGAAGGTCCCAGGTTCAATCCCCGGCATCTCCAGCTAAAAAGGGTCCAGGCAAGTAGGTGTGAAGAACCTCAGCTGGAGACCTTGTAGAGCCATGAATGGGGCTGTGGCTCAGTGGTAGAGCATCTGCTTGGGAAGCAGAAGGTCCCAGGTTCAATCCCTGGCATCTCCAAAAAAGGGTCCAGGCAAATAGGTGTGAAGAACCTCAGCTTGAGACCCTGGAGAGCCGCTGCCAGTCTGAGAAGACAATACTGACTTTGATGGACCAAGAGTCTGATTCAGTATAAGGCAGCTTCATATGTTCATATGTTCATTCTTTTTGGTTTTGCAATACTGATATTACACTATTCTAAATCTCATTAAAATGTTTCATTTGGAAACACAGAAACAGCAATAATCACCTCTCTTCTAGACCACAAAAGACAACAAGGATGCGCATCCAATGAACTATGCATGGATACCTAAAATGGCTTAGCACAGTTTGGAGTTGCACAAGAGGAAGCTCATCCAGGGACAGGAAATGAGTTAGACTGAGATGGTAAACTGCCAAAGGGTTAGAACAAAGCAGGAGTCAAGTGGCACCTTTAAGACCAACAAAGTTTTATTCAGAATGGAAGTTTTCGTGTGCTAGAAGCACACTTCGTCAGATGATAGGATGGAATGGCCAGCAGTCCTCAATATAGAGAAACTGGCCAGTGAGTCAGTATGAAGAGTCATGGAAATGTTTTTTAGCAGACTAAAAGTTGAGGTCTGGTGATTGCCAGTTCCATGATGGTCAGGTTCTGCTGCGTCCTGTTTTACTTCTGTTTTATAGTTATATTTTCCTGCTGATTTTGTTCTGGTTTTCAGTGTTATTGTGATACACTTTTTACATTGTATTTGCAAGTGAACTCCTGGATGGTCTTTGAGACTACAGGATAAGGGGAAAGAACAAGATGAGATTCTGATTTTTACCCCCACCCTTCACTCAACATCTCAGAGGGGCTCCTTTCCCTTCCCCTCCCCAGAATAGACACCCTGGGGGAGAGGTAGGGCTGAAAGAGAACATAAGAACTTAAGAGAAGCAATGTTAGATCAGGACAATGGTCCATCCAGTCCAACACTCTGTGTCACAAAGTGGCCAATACACACACACACACACACTGTGGCTAATAGCCACTGATGGACCTCTGCTCCATATTTTTATCTAACCCCCTCTTGAAGGTGGCTATGCTTGTGGCTGCCACCACCTCCTGTGGCAGTGAATTCCACATGTTAATCACCCTTTGGGTGAAGAAGGACTTCCTTTTATCCGTTTTAACCTGTCTGCTCAGCAATTTCATCGAATGCCCACGAGTTCTTGTGTTGTGAGAAAGGGAGAAAAGGACTTCTTTCTCTACTTTCTCCATCCCATGCATTATCTTGTAAACCTCTATCATGTCACCCCGCAGTCGACGTTTCTCCAAGCTAAAGAGCCCCAAGCGTTTCAACCTTTCTTCATAGGGAAAGTGTTCCAGCCCTTTAATCATTCTAGTTGCCCTTTTCTGGTCTTTCTCCAATGCTATAATATCCTTTTTGAGGTGCGGCGACCAGAACTGCACACAGTACTCCAAATGAGACCGCACCATCGATTTATACAGGGGCATCATGATACTGGCTGATTTGTTTTCAATTCCCTTCCTAATAATTCCCAGCAGAGCTCTGGGAGAATTGCTCTTGAGAGGAACAGCTCTGAGAGAGCTCTGGCTGACCCAAGGCCATACCAGCAGGCGCAAGTGGAAGAGCGGGGAATCAAACCTGGTTCTCCCAGACTAGAGTCTGCACACTTAACCACTCTACCAAACTGGCTGTCACTTTTTTATCACGTTTTTATCATATAAAATCACATATTCAACCATTCTTCACACAAGAAAAAAGGAAAAGGAAAGGTCCCCTGTGCAAGCACGGCAGACTTTTTATGGGGTGGTTTGCCATTGCCTTCCCCAGTCATCTATGCTTCCCCCCCAGCAAGCTGGGGACTCATTTGACTGACCTCGGAAGGATGGAAGGCTGAGTCAACCTCAAGCCGGCTACCTGAAAAACCAGCTTCCGCTGGGGATTGAACTCAGGTCGTGAGCAGAGCTTAGGACTGCAGTACTGCAGCTTTAACACTCTGCGCCATGGGGCTCTTAGTTACACAAAAGAGAGAGGCTAAATCATTTGCCAGTGTGTAACACATCATTTTAGCAAGTCATTATTCTTAACCATACCTGAAGTAATACAGCAGTGGCCAAACATTAGCAGAGTGTGGCAAGGGACCCAAAAGCAAGGCATAAAGAAAGAAGTGGGAGAAAAAAAAATCAATTTAGCCCAAAGGAAGCGTGAAAGGTTTCTAAGCCCTCAAGCCCCCCTGCCTCTTTCAGCAAGGCTAGTGACCCTCGGCTTCTCCCTACAGCCCCCTTCCCCATCCTGGAGAGCATTCCTGCCTTTGACCATTACAGACCTGGCAGAGAGGCAAATGGGCAGATCCAGCCATCTGAGGCAATTTTTGGAGGACAGGGCTGAGATGCAGGAAGGTGACTTTAGGCGTGCAAAGATTGTGGCTGGGTGCACACGAGGATCTCACTGTTCCTATTCTCAAGAGCAACTGACAGCAGCCACACAGCAGGCAGCCTCTGAAAGGCTGTGTGGTGTAGGGGTTAGAGTCAGACTAGGATCTGGGAGACCCAGGTTCGAATCCCCACTCTGCCACAAAAGCCTGCTGGGTGACCTTGGGCCAGTCATAGACCCTCAGCTTCACCTACCTCACAGGGTTGTTGTGAGAATACAGTGATGAATGTGAGAATATTGTAAGTTGCTTTGGAGCCTCACGAAGGAAAAAAGTGGGTATCAAAGAAATGAATAAGCAATAAAATAAATAGACCCTCCTTAATTTCAGGGCTGGCTTTGTGGGGCAGAATGCAGGTCTCCTGATGCTTTCCTCTGTGCACAAAGCATTTTGGCAGCCTGTGTACTTGGGCCAAAGTCTACATCAGGGGTGGCTGGCTAAACTACAGCTGGGGAGCCCCGTGTGGCTCTTTCACACATACTGTGTGGCTCTCAAAGCCCCCACTGCCCCATCGGCCAGCTTGGAGAATCATTTCTGCAAGCCAAGCCAGTCAACAGTTTGGAGAATGCATTTAAAGTTAAAGTTGCTTTCTTTCCATCTCTCCCTCCCTCCCCCTCCCTCCTTCCTTCCTGTCTTGCGGCTCTCAAACATCTAACATTTATTCCATATGGCTCTTAAGTTAAGCAAGTTTGGCCCCTTCCTTCTTCTCAAACATCTAACATTTATTCCATATGGCTCTTAAGTTAAGCAAGTTTGGCCCCTTCCTTCCTTCCTCTCAAACATCTAACATTTATTCCATATGGCTCTTAAGTTAAGCAAGTTTGGCCCCTCCCTGGTCGACATCATGTTGACCAATACATGATTTGCTGCTGCGGGGTTATTTACTGCATTGCAGTGAAAATGCCATTGTTTTTCTGTCTGGAGGTTTGTGTCTCCCACCTACTAGATCCCAGATGATGCCACCGCTTAGCAACGGCAGTGGCCCAGTCTTCCGGCTGGTGGGGTTTCCTGGGCTGGAGAGGTATCACCGCTGGATCTCCATTCCTTTCTGTTCCATCTACCTCATCGCCGTGCTGGGGAACGGCACCATCCTCGTTGTCATCAAGACCAACCGAAGCCTTCATGAGCCCATGTACATCTTCCTTTCCATGTTGGCCGTCACCGACTTGGGCTTGTCTCTCTCCACGTTGCCAACGGTGCTGGGTCTCTTCTGGTTCAACATCAGGGAGATTGACTTCAGTACCTGCGCCGTGCAGCTCTTCTTCATCCACACCTTCTCCTTCATGGAGTCCTCGGTGCTCTTGGCCATGGCTTTTGACCGCTACGTTGCCATCTGCAGCCCCCTACAGTATACTAGCATCCTGACCAATTCGGTGCTGGTCAAGATTGGCTTGGCCGTTGCTGCAAGAAGTACAGTCATTGTGTTCCCAACACCGTGGCTGCTCAGGAGATACAGCTACTGCAAGAGCAACCTGCTTTCCCATGCATTCTGCTTGCACCAAGACGTGCTGAAGCTCTCGTGCTCCGATTCCAGAGTGAACAGCATCTACGGCTTGTGCGTTGTCCTCTCCACCCTGGTGGTTGACTCTTTGCTCATTCTGCTCTCCTACGTGAAGATCATCCGGACCGTCACAGCCATCGCCTCCAGGGAAGAACGCTTCAAGGCCTTCAACACGTGTGTCTCCCATGTCTGCGTCGTCTTGATTTTCTTCATTCCTGTGATTGGGGTCTCCATGGTGCACCGTTTCGCAAGGCACAGTTCTCCCATCGTCCATATCCTCATGGCGGATGTTTACCTCCTCGTTCCCCCTGTCCTCAACCCCATTGTGTATAGCGTGAAAACCCAGCCCATCCGCAAAGGGGTCCTGGGGGCATTTGGCAAGAGAAGGACCACCCGTTTCCAGTGAATGCGACCCTCTCCGTTTCCATGGGCTAGGCTCCAATGAACCAACTTACCTTCCTTCCTTTCTCCCCCTTCCCTCCCTCCCTCTCTCCTTCCTTCCTTTCTCCCCCTTCCCTCCCTCCTTCCTTCCTTCATTCCTCCCCCTTCCCTCCCTCTTGCCCTCCTTCCTTCCTCCCCCTTCCCTCCCTCTCTCCTTCCTCCCTCCCTCTCTCCCTTCCTCTCCCTCCTGCCTCCCTCCCTCCCTCTTTTTTTCTTAAAATCTATTCTGGGTTTTTTTTGACAATTTCACAATAGCGTGAAAACCCAGCCCATCCGCAAAGGGGTCCTGGGGGCATTTGGCAAGAGAAGGACCACCCGTTTCCAGTGAATTTGACCCTCTCCATTTCCATGGGCTAGGCTCCAATGAACCAACCTACCTTCCTCCCCCTTCCCTCCCTCCCCCTCTTTCCTTCCTACCTTCCCTCCCTCCCTCCTCCATCCCTCTCCTTCCTTCCTTCTTTCCTCCCTCCCCCTCCCTCTCTCCTTCCTCCCTCCCCCTTCTCTCCCTCCTTCCTCTCTCCCCCTCTTCCCTTCCTTCCTTCTACTCTCCCTCCCCCTCCCTCCCCTTCCTTCCTTCCCTCCCTCCCTCCTCCCCTCTCCCTTCCACTCCCTTCCTCTCCCTCCCTCCTCCCTCTCTCCCGCTTTTTTTCTTAAATTCTCTTCTGTTTTTTTTTTGACAATTCAAAAATAAAAATCTCTGTTCTAACAACAGTCAAAACATTCCAGCAATGGCAGCTCTTGAAGAACTGAGTGATTCCACACTGCAAATGGAATTGCAGCTCTGACTTGGATAGCCCCGGCTAGCCAGCCCGATCTCATGAGATCTCAAAAGCTCAGCAGGGTCAGTGCTGGTTAGTATCTGGGCGAGAGACCACTGAGGAAGGCTGGTTACGGCCAGAAGACCAATCTATTGAAAGAAAGGAGTTCTGGGCGAGTGGGTCAGAGAAGCAAGCGTTTTATTGCGTGGTTTGCAAAGCGCGGGGAAATCAGGGCGAGTGAACCCACCCAGAAATCCAAAGTCTGCATCGCAGTGCAGCTGATTTTAAGCCTTCCCTGTCCCGCCTATCCTGGCTCTGTGGACCAATCGGCACACAGGCTCACAATCTGTTTGCCCTATCCCGTTCACTCTAATACGCGCGCACCCCGTGTTTCCCCCTCCCCGTTTCTTCTACCTTGGCGCTTTGACGGCCGTTAAACCTTAAGTTTCGCTTTCTTACTTTTGGCTCACATTAACTTTTGTTTCTTTGTTCTGAAACATCGAATGTACGCCCTTATCGGCTCGGCTCAGCAAAACATCCTGCTGCATAACTGTTTGGCCTTGGATGAGCTTCACCCTGGTACCCAGCACCACCAGGTGCTTTATAACAAAATGAAAACCCAATTTTCTTTGCTCTTTCTTTACGTTATCAGGCTGGGGTTGCAGTGCAGAGGGAGGCAATGGTGGATCCTGGGGAGGGGTCTGCGTTTCCTGCCTTGGCAGGGGGTTGGACTAGATGACCCTAGAGGCCCCTTCCCACTCCAGGGTTCTGCGCTTGTCTCTGGTCTTGAAAACCTTGCCGGATCGCCACAAACTGGCAGTGCCTCGACAGCACAGTCCACCACTGATGGCGTTGGAAGACAAAAGTAATATAAATGAAGCCATATAAATGGGAACCCTGAATGTCCCTCTACCTGCAGGTGGCTCTGTGGTCATCAAGGGCTTTCTAAGTGATAAACAGAACCTTGAATCACACCTGAGAACTGAGCAGTGAAGTCCCTGCAGAGCTGTTTTTTGGGAACGCAGTCCACCGAGTGCCTTACAGTGACCAAGCTGAAGTATTCTGGACCAACGAGAGTCTCTGAGTTGTCTTTAGAGTTGCCAAGTCCAATTCAAGAAATATCTGGGGACTTTGGGGGTGGAGCCAGGAGACTTTGGGGGTGGAGCCAGGAGACATTAGAGGTGGAGCCAAGATCAAGGCTGTGACAAGCATAATTGAACTCCAAAGGGAGTTCCGGCCATCACATTTAAAGGGACGGCACACCTTTTCAATTCCTTCCTTCCATAGGAAATAATGAAGGATAGGGGCACCTTCTTTTGGGGCTCATAGAATTGGACCCCCTGGTCCAATCTTTTTGAAACTTGGGGGGTATTTTGGGGAGAGTGACTAGATGCTATACTGAAAATTTGGTGCCTCTACCCCAAAAAATAGCCCCCCCAGAGCCCCAGATACCCGCGGATCAATTCTCCATGATTTACTATGGGAATAAATCTCTATAGGGAATAACAGAGTTCCCAGCAGACATTTCCCTCCCCTCCCCCCGCTTTCTGACGACCCTGAAGCGGGGGGAGGGTCTCCAAACCAGGGGATCCCCTGCCCCCACCTGGGGATTGGCAACCCTAGTTGTCTTCAAGGACAAATCTATGTACAGCACACTGCAGTAATCTAGCCCTGATATAACCATAGCTTGGAATCAAGTGGCTGGATTAGCCACACCCATCATCTGTGTGAAATGAAGCTGGAAGAAAGCATTTTTTTTTCACCTGCATTAACTTGCTTCTGCGGCAAGAATGCTATTTGACCAGTGTTCCCTCAAGGTCAGGGGTGGGGAACCTCTGTCCCAAGGGCCGTGTGGGGCCCTTGAGGTCACTTGGTGTAGCCCTCAGGGATTGCTGGGCCAAACCGAGCCACATGGCAGCCTCCCTGGGGCCTGGCTGGCCAGCAAGAATCGTGGGGCCCAGCCGCACTGTGCAGCAGCCTCCCCAGGGCCAGGCAGGGATCACAGGGCCCAGATGTACTGTGGGGCAGCCTCCCTGGGGCCTGGCTGGCCGGCCAGAATAGCTGCAGGGCCTTAAAAAGTTACAGCCACAGTTCAGTTTGCACTTGATTATCCCAGATGGTGCGGCCTAATATGCTAATGAATGTGTGACTTAATATGCTAATTAGGGTTGCCAAGTCCAATTCAAGAAATATCTGGGGACTTTGGGGGTGGAGCCAGGAGACTTTGGGGGTGGAGCCAGGAGACTTTGGGGTGGAGCCAGGAGACATTAGGGGTGGAGCCAAGATCAAGACTGTGACAAGCATAATTGAACTCCAAAGGGAGTTCTGGCCATCACATTTAAAGGGACGGCCGGGAGGCTGGCAACTTTGGGACCCAGGCAGCGTGGCTTGGAGAGGGCTGGGCCGCAGCTGCTGGCTGAGCATCGGAACACCTCCCCCTGCTGCTGCTGCGCTCCTCATCCCGGCAGGCAGGGGCTGCATTCACCGCACCCCCCAAACTCCATACCTCCTCCTCTTGCTGCTGCTTTCAAGCTGGAGTCCGGCTTGCAAATGCAAAAGTGTGGGGCCTGGCTTGCAAATGCAAAGGATCGCGGGATCCTCCACGTCACCTGGAGCCCCTCCAGCCGCCTCTCCTGCTTCCTGGTCCGAGAAGGGGCGGCCTCTCCCCGCATTGGTCGGCCAGGGAGGTGGGGGCCGGCATTTGGCAAGCGCTGGGAAGGGGAGGCTCGGTGTGCTTTTGCAAGAGGAGGCGGAGACGGAGGGAGGGAGGGGAAGGACGCTTGGCTTGGGATTGGTGCGGGGCAGGGCGACAGCCCAAGTGTTACCCGGAGTGCAGGAGGCCAGGCCAGGTGGCAGAAATGTCGGCAGAAAGTTTGAGCTGCAATTTTACCTCAGAGGCCGAGCCGTCCAAATGCCCCAAGAGCGCTGCAAGTGGCACCAACATTGGCGCCGCTTCCCCCCTCCCCCCGCGTCCAGATTTTTGGAGAGCGGGGGAAGAGGCTGTAAATTTGGGGGTCCCCCGCCAGGGCGGGAGGGTTGGGAAGCCTAATGCTAGTTTTAGGGGATGTGGTCTAATATGCTACTGAGTTCCTGCTGGGCTTTTTCTACACAAAAGCCCTGGACCTATGCGTTTGCCTAGGGCAGCGAGTCAGGTGTGTGTGTGTGTGCCAGATTAGGCTCTCCCCACATGACTTCAAATAGAAAAACAATTATTTGTATTAATTTTGCTGGCCTAAATCATTCTCCCTTGACGGAGCATTGTTTTTTAAGTTGATAATTTTTTATGGGCCGCGAATGATGTTCTAAATATCCATATGGCCCTTGGCAGAAAAAAGATTCCCCACCCCTGCTGTAAGCGCGAGCTGGCTCACAGATTTTTAGCCTCCAGCTCACACATCTTTTCCTTAGCTCACAAAGGAAGACCCTGGCGCACATAAATTTACGCAGCAGCCCACAACTTTAATGCCAGAGGCTCACAAAGTCGAATTTTTGCTCGCAAGACTCTGCAGCTAAGAAGGAACATGGAATATGACCCAGGCCTCTTTACCAAGTTAGTGAGTGTCCGTGTCTGGGGAATGGTCCTGTCAAGAAACTGATTGCAATTTATAATGTATGTAAGTATTTATGTCACTCAATGTCTTTGTCTGTAAGTGTTAGCAGGATTTGCACCAATGTATAGCATGTGTCAATAGGCAATTACCTAATTAAACCTAGAGGTAACTTGTCACACCTGTAAAGTCAGACCCAGTTGACAGGTAGATCCTTTTGCTCTAGCTTTGACAGTTCAACGTCTGAGTCCAGAGCTAGATGACAGCTTTCTATTCAGATCATGTCAGTGACTGGGCAGCCAACTAGCCAGCTAGAATATATACAGGCTAGATGGCCACCACCATTACATTCAAGATATTCAGCATCAGGATATTCATTCAGCACTGGTGACAACAAGGAAGACAGGACATTAAGACATCTGCTGGTGTTGTGGGCCTGACTATGAGAGCATTGAGTAAGAGTTGTTGTTCAGTCGCACAGTCGAATCCGACTCTTTGTGACCCCAGTCGAGTAAGTAGGCTTAGGTAACTAGCCAAAGTAGGCTGCACAGTCCAGTGTGGAAGAGGGTTGCCTAATTGCCATAGCTTTTGTTTCAGTGTTCCTCTGTGCGCTTTGTGTTAATTTTAGTTTGTTCTTACATCCCCTTTTATGTTCCTTCCCTCCCCCTTTTCTATAAATAAACTGTACATATTTTTCTATAGTTTTGTCTCTTCATTTTATAGACCTGGGACTGCGTAATACACTTCCTCTATATGACACATCCTCTATATGACAGCCCTTCAAGTGGCCAAGTGCAAAGTAATGCACATTGGGGCCAAGAATCCCAGCTACAAATACAAGTTGATGGGGTGTGAACTGGCAGAGACTGACCATGAGAGAGATCTTGGGGTCGTGGTAGATAACTCACTGAAAATGTCAAGACAGTGTGTGACTGCAATAAAAAAGGCCAATGCCATGCTGGGAATTATTAGGAAGGGAATTGAAAACAAATCAGCCAGTATCATAATGCCCCTGTATAAATCGATGGTGCGGTCTCATTTGGAGTACTGTGTGCAGTTCTGGTCGCCGCACCTCAAAAAAGATATTATAGCATTGGAGAAAGTTCAGAAAAGGGCAACTAGAATGATTAAAGGGCTGGAGCACTTTCCCTTTGAAGAAAGGTTGAAACGCTTGGGGCTCTTTAGCTTGGAGAAACGTCGACTGCGGGGTGACATGATAGAGGTTTACAAGATAATGCATGGGATGGAGAAAGCAGAGAAAGAAGTACTTTTCTCCCTTTCTCACAATACAAGAACTCGTGGGCATTCAATGAAATTGCTGAGCAGTCGGGTTAGAATGGATAAAAGGAAGTCCTTCACCCAAAGGGTGATTAACGTGGAATTCACTGCCACAGGAGGTGGTGGTGGCTACAAGCATAGCCAGCTTCAAGAGGGGGTTAGATAAAAATATGGAGCAGAGGTCCGTCAGTGGCTATTAGCCACAGTGTGTATATATATGTGTGTATGTGTATGTGTGTGTGTGTGTGTATATATATATATATATATATAAAATTTTTGGCCACTGTGTGATACAGAGTGTTAAACTGGATGGGCCATTGGCCTGATCCAACATGGCTTCTCTTATGTTCTTAAAATGGTGATCCTATCACCTCTCAGCTGCCTCCTCTCCAGGCTAAACATCCCCAGCTCCTTCAACCTTTCCTCATAGGACTTGGTCTCCAGACCTCTCACCATCTTTGTTGCCCTCCTCTGCACCCGTTCCAGAAGATGGTGTGAAATTATTTTCTGTGGCCCTGAAAGGTAGGACCAGAAACAATGGGTTGAAACTAAATCAAAAGAGTTTCCAGCTCAACATGAGGAAGAACTTCCTGACCATTAGAGTGATTCCTCAGTGGAACAGGCTTCCTTTTTGAGAGGTGGTGGGCTCTCCTTCCTTGGAGGTTTTTAAGCTGAGGCTAGATGGACATCTGACAGCAATGAGGATCCTGTGAATTTAGGGGGAGGTCTTTGTGAATCTCCTGCATTGTGCAGGGGGTTGGACTAGATGACCCTGGAGGTCCCTTCCAACTCTATGATTCTATGAACTTCCTGACCATTAGAGCGGTTTCTCAGTGGAACAGGCTTCCTCTTTGGGAGGTGGTGGGCTCTCCTTCCTTGGAGTTTTTAAGCAGAGGCTAGATGGCCATCTGACAGCAATGAAGATCCTGTGAATTTAGAGGGAGGTGTTTGTGAGTTTCCTGCATTGTGCAGGGGGTTGGACTAGATGACCCTGGAGGTCCCTTCTAACTCTAGAATTCTATGATTTTCCTTCCTGGGTCCTCATTTGACCGACCTCGGAAGGATGGAAGGCCGAGTCAACCTTGGGCCGGCTACCTGAATCCAGCTTCCACCGGAATCGAACTCAGGTTGTGAGCAGAGAGTTCAGACCACAGTACCGCAGCACTGCTGCTTTACCACTCTGTGCCACGGGGCCGCTATGATTCCAGAGGTGCTATCAAAAGAGGGGTTTGCAAGGATGGCAATTGGTTGTCTCCTCTAGCACTCCGGTGACCCCTTTCCAGCCTCCTCCCCTCCGCTGAGCTCCTTCAGGAGGAGGGGTCTAGATGTGATGAGAACAGCTCCTGGGAGGGAGGGATGGAAACAAGAGGGCTCCCGACCCTCTGAGCTCCTTTCATACTCAAAGAACAATCCCCCCTTTTCATGCACACTCGCAACAGAACTGCATTTAAAATGGCAGCTGCTCTACAGCAATGACCCTATTTTGCCAGCCTTCCAGGTGATTGTGCAAATGCCTCCCAGCCACAAGCCCTACCTTTCGGGGACTGAATAGTCTTCAAGATGGGCCCTATAACAGAGGACAGTCTTTCCCCATCCTAATGCCTTGCTGGCATTTGTGGGAACTGAAGGGGGTAAGAGCCCTGTGGCGCAGAGGGGAAAAGCTGCAGTACTGCTGTCGGAGCCCTCTGCTCACGACCTGAGTTCAATCCCGGCGGAAGCTGGGTCCAGGTAGCCAGCTCCAGGTTGACTCAGCTTTCCATCCTTCCAAGGTCAGTCAAATGAGTCCCCAGCTTGCTGGGGGGAAAGTGTAGATGACTGGGGAAGGCAAGGGCAAACCACCCCGTGAAAAGTCTGCTGTGAAAATGTTGTGAAAGCAATGTCACCCCAGAGTCAGAAATGACTGGTGCTTGCACAGGGGACCTTTCCTTTCCTATCTACACTGAAGGAGCCCTGTGGTGCAGAGTGGTAAAGCTGCAGTACTGCAGTCGGAGCCCTCTGCTCACGACCTGAGTTCCATCCCAGCGGAAGCCGGATTCAGGTAGCCGGCTCGAGGTTGACTCAGCCTTCCATCCTTCCAGGGTTGGTAAAAGGAGTTCCCAGCTTGCTGGGGGGAAAGTGGAGATGACTGGGGAAGGCAATGGCAAACCACCCCATAAAAAGTCTGCCGTGAAAACATTGTGAAAGCAACGTCACCCCGGAGTCAGAAACGACTCGTGCTTGCACAGGGGACTACCTTTACCTTTTTAAATTGAATCAGGAAGCCCAGAGAAAAGCTATAATTCTCTTTTCATCCATGTCAGCAATCCATTAAAGTTCTGAACATGTACAAAAAGCATCTAACAGCTGAGTACCTATTTGAATGGCATCAACTCCAAAGGCTCAATTAAATGGGGAGGGGCTGTGGCTCAGTGGCAGAGCATCTGCCTGGCATGCAGAAGGTCCCAGGTTCAATCCCCCGCGTCTTTACTTCAAGAGGAACAGGCCGTGGGTGATGGGAAAGACCTCTGCCTGAGACCCTGGAAAGCTGCTGCTAGTCTGAGTAGACAGTCATGACCTTGATAGATTGATGGTCTGATATACATCGCAAGGAAATCATCAGTCTGAGGAGTGAGGTGAAAACAGGCACACTTAGATGGTTAAGTTCAATTCTAAACCGTGTTTCAGTCCTTAAAGAGTAAAGTCCTTATATGGAATAGCTTCTTCAACAGTCTGCGCTAAACTTGAACACACTGACAAGCAAGATAATATAAATCTTTCATTAAATGGTAGTTGAGATAAACCAAGCTGGCTGTTCTAACGAGACAAAATCAACAGAAGACAAGACAAGACAAGACCAAGAAGAAAAGAAAGGAGGAGTTGGAAATTCCCCCCCAAAGTACACCAAACGATGCTCTGCCTATCGTGTTACCACAGATAATAGGGGAAATTGTGAAGAATGGAAGTTGGTCCATTCCTGTTTCTTCAAGAGATTCATTACTTCACTACCAGGGCTGGTTGCTCACTGGCCTATGGAGAGCCAATTTGGTGTAGTGGTTAAGTGTGCAGACTCTTATCTGGGAGAACTGGGTTTGATTCCCCACTCCTCCACTTGCACCTGCTAGCATGGCCTTGGGTCAGCCATAGCCCTGGGGCAGCTGCTGTGAGAGCCCTCTCCAGCCCCACCCACCTCACAGGGTGTCTGTTGTGGGGGAGGAAGGGAAAGGAGATTGTGAGCCACTCTGAGACTCTTTGGAGTGGAGGGCGGGATATAAATCCAATATCATCATCTTCTTCTTCTTCTTCTTCTTCTTCTTCTTCTTCTTCTTCTTCTTCTTCTTCTTCTTCTTCTTCTTCTTCTTCTTTTTCTTTCCTCAGTACAGAACTGGGCTGCAGAATCCAGAACTCAGATGTCATCTCTTTGCATCTGTGTGATTTCAGAAGTGGGACAGCCCTGACTTGAAGAAGAAGAAGATACTGGATTTATATCCTGCCCTATACTTGGAATCTCAGAGTCTCAGAGCATTCACAATCTCCTTTACCTCCCCCCCACCCACAGACAAGAGACACCTTGTGAGGTAGGTGGGACTGAGAGAGCTCTGACAGAAGTTGCCCTTTCAAGGACAACTCTGAAACAGATATGGCTGACCCAAGGCCATTCCAGCAGTTGTATGTGGAGGAGTGGGGAATCGAACCCGGTTCTCCCAGATAAGAGTCCGTGCACTTCACCACTACACCAAACTGGCTCGAGAAGAACACTAACATATTACATCACCTTTCTTGGTCAAGATGTTGGTTCTAAGAGGCCTCACTTGACCCTTTTCCCTTCCAGAACCTTTTAACGATCCGTGTTCTAATTTGCTTCGTCTTCACACTGTACACGATAGGGTTCATCAGGGGAGGCACCAAAAGATAGACGTTGGCCATGAGGATGTGAACCACAGGTGGGGCATTCTTCCCATACCGGTGGATCATAGAGAGGCCAATCATGGGCGTGTAAAAGGTGACGACGGCACAGATGTGGGAGATGCAAGTGTTCAGGGTCCGCAGCCCCTCCACCTTGGAGGCGATGCTTAGCACGGTTTTGAGGATCATGACATAGGACGCCATGAGCAACACAGAGTCAACGGTCATGGAGGTGAGCACCACCATCAACCCATAGATGCTACTCAGCCTCCGGTCTGAAAGCACCACCTTCAGAATATCCTGGTGCAAACAGAATGGGTAGGAGAGCACATTTCTTCTTCCATACCGCATTGTCTTCAGGAGGAAGGAACAGGGGAACACAAGAAAAGCAGCCCGGAGGAAAGCCCCCAGCCCAATCTTGATGATGGCATCATTGGTCAAGATCGATGTGTATCTCAGGGGGTTCCGGATGGCCACCAAGCGGTCGAAGGCCATGGCCAGCAGAATGCCTGACTCAATGATGGAGAAGGTGTGGATGAAGTACATCTGGGCCAGGCAGGCGTCAAAGTGGATCCAGCGGTGGTTGAACCAGAGGACGCTCAGCATGGTAGGCAAAGTGGCCGAAGACAAACCCAGGTCTGAGAGGGCCAGCATGCAGAGGAAATAGTACATGGGCTCGTGGAGGGTTTGGTCCGTCCAGATCATGAAGAGGATGGTGCAGTTCCCAGCGATGGACACAAAGTACATGGAACAGATGGGGATGGAGATCCAGATGTGGGATTTTTCCAGCCCAGGGAAGCCTGTCAGGAAAAAATCTGGGGGGGCAAAAGATGCATTGGAGGAGGACAACATCACCGTCTCCCAAGGATTTTGGTCTCTGTCGTTCCCTCTTGAAAGAAAACAAAACAGTAAAGTTAATTTGGCAGCCCAGTTCTGCTTTCTGGATTTGATGTTGGTGCTAAGCAAACACGCCTATTGTGAGCATCAGAGCTTGAATAAGAAATACAGGCATCCTTTTTTCAAAGCACCCAAAAATCTGTTCCCTGACAACAAATATCTCCTAGAATCATAGAGCTGGAAGGGACCTCTAGAGTCATGTAGTCCAACCCCCTGCACAATGCAGGAACTTCACAAAGACAGAAACAGGATCCAGGATGATCGTGACAGGCTGGAAAACTGGGCTAAAATCAATAAAATGAATTTTAATGGGGATAAATGTAAAGTTCTGCGTTTAGGTAGGAAAAATCTAATGCATGGTTATAGGATGGGGGAGACTTGTCTTAGCAGTAGTCTGTGCGAAAAGGATCTAGGGGTCTTAGTGGATCATACGCTGAACATGAGTCAACAGTGTGATGTGGTGGCTAAAAAGGCAAATGCAATTTTGGGCTGTATCAACAGAAGTCTAGTATCCAGATCACGTGATGTGATGGTATCGCTTTACTCTGCTCTGGTAAGACCTCACCTGGATTATTGTGTTCAGTTTTGGGCACCACATTTTAACAAGGATATAGGCAAGCTGGAACAGGTCCAGAGGAGGGCGACAAAGATGGTGAGGGGTCTGAAGACCAAGTCCTATGAGGAAAGGTTGAAGAATCTGGGGATGTTTAGCCTGGAGAGGAGACAGCTGAGAGGTGATATGATCACCATCTTCAAGGACTTGAAGGGCTGTCATATACAGGATGGTGTGGAATTGTTTTCTGTGGCCTCAGAAGGTAGGACAAGCAGAACCAATGGGTTGAAATTAAATCAAAAGTGTTTCCGGCTCAACGTTAGGAAGAACTTCCTGACCATTAGAGCGATTCCTCAGTGGAACAGGCTTCCTCGAGAGGTGGTGGGCTCTCCTTCCTTGGAGGTTTTTAAGCAGATGCTAGATGGCCATCTGACAGCAATGAAGATCCTGTGAATTTAGGGGGAGGTGTTTGTGAGTTTCCTGCATTGTGCAGGGGGTTGGACTAGATGACCCTGGAGGTCCCTTCTAACTCAAGGATTCTATGATTCTATGACTGGTCAAGCCATCTGCCCTTGGCCACTCAGGGAAGACATCTTCCTCACAAGGAGAACTGCAAAAGAATTCATGTCTTTGCATTGTGTTTTTTTCCGTCACTGGCATTCAGTGATCTGAAGAAGGGAGAGCAGCTGGACTGCCGAATATAGCATCCTGCTTGTTTTGTTTCAGACATTGGAGGGGGGGGGCATTGCTGTGTCCCTTTTGTAGCATCTGGTTCTGCCATCAGTGGGCAGAGCTTTAAGAGTGGCCCACGACTGATCCTGGGTTTCTTGTAATCAGTTGGAAAATGCACTGAGCAACATCTCATGAGGAGGAGGAGGGGGAGGAGGGAAGAAGAGGGAGGAGGAGGAGGGGGAGAAGAAGGAGGAGGATCCTCAAGTGTACAGACAGCAATGTCTACTTAGACAAGACTGTGGGGGGAGGACCTGCTTTCTAAAGGGCCTTTTCCTTGTCTGTCTGCAGAATGCAACTCCTAGGCTATTCTTCCAAAGCAGTCCAGAGCTTTCTCCCCACTCGTAAAGCAGCCAGCCTTGTCTCTGCTCTTTCCCAGCCAGCTTGTTAGTTCACAAATAAAGCTTTCTTTCCCGTTCGTCTGACCAATGTCCCTGCTGGCAGTCTGCCAACACTGGATGCATCCCAGAATTAAATCATCTGTGCAAAACCTGTGGCTTACAGAAGACACACATCCATACCTATGTGCAGCTGGGCACTTTATGGCACGGAATAGGCAGAACTCACTCACTTCCCCTGCAGTGGGAGGACCCAGGTCAGATCTGCTCAGGAGGTCGTCATTGCCTGGCGAGTCAAGCTCAGATTCTAAAAAGAGGCGGCCTCCATCTGCTGATCTCAAGACTGCAGGAGCCTTTATGTGTTGCTGGGGACCCTTCCAGGGACTTCAGGGCCTCCCCCCAGGAGCTGCTAATAAGTGGCAAACTCTCCCCTGTGCCCAAAGCCCTGCTAGGCCCAGTCCCCGTTGCAAGCCCTTCCAGTGTGGTCATGTGGCTGGTGGTTGCCATGGTTGTTTTTAACAGTTCACTGCAGACTTTTGTAACTCAGACTTTAAAATAAGGTATTGTCCTAAGTCTCGTTCTATACACCAGCCCAGAATGGGCGAGTCCAAACCATAAAGGTGTGAAAGAAATTATAAACAGGGCTTTTTTTAACAGGAATGCACAGGAACACTGTTCTGGCTGGGTTGGCATCCGGGGGTGTGGTCTGGTATGCAAAGGAGTTCCTGCTGGGCTTTTTTGTAGAAAAAAATATATGATTATAAATGTATATATAAAAGGAAGTCCTTCTTCACCCAAAGGGTGATTAACATGTGGAATTCACCGCCGCAGGAGGTGGTGGCGGCTACAAGCATAGACAGCTTCTAGAGGGGATTGGATAAACTTTGGAGCAGAGGCCCATCCAGTCCAACACTCTGTGTCACATAAGAACATAAGAGAAGCCCTGTTGGATCAGGCCAGTGGCCCATCCAGTCCAACACTCTGTGTCACATAAGAACATAAGAGTAGCCATGTTGGATCAGGCCAATGGCCCCTCCAGTCCAACACTCTGTGTCACATAACAACATAAGAGAAGACTTGTTGGATCAGGCCAGTGGCCCCTCCAGTCCAACACTCTGTGTCACAGAAGAACATAAGAGAAGCCCTTTTGGATCAGGCCAATGCCCCCTCCAGTCCAACACTCTGTGTCACATAAGAACATAGGAGAAGCCCTGTTGGATCAGGCCAGTGGCCCCTCCAGTCCAACACTCTGTGTCACATAAGAACATAAGAGAAGCCCTGTTGGATCAGGCCAGTGGCCCATGCAGTCCAACACTCTGTGTCACAGAAGAACATAAGAGAAGCCCTTTTGGATCAGGCCAATGCCCCCTCCAGTCCAACACTCTGTGTCACATAAGAACATAGGAGAAGCCCTGTTGGATCAGGCCAGTGGCCCCTCCAGTCCAACACTCTGTTTCACATAAGAACATAAGAGAAGCCCTGTTGGATCAGGCCAGTGGCCCATCCAGTCCAACACTCTGTGTCACATAAGAACATAAGAGAAGCCCTGTTGGATCAGGCCAGTGGCCCCTCCAGTCCAACACTCTGTGTCACATAAGAACATAAGAGAAGTCCTGTTGGATCAGGCCAGTGGCCCCTCCAGTCCAACACTCTGTGTCACATAAGAACATAAGAGAAGCCCTGTTGGATCAGGCCAGTGGCCCATCCAGTCCAACACTCTGTGTCACATAAGAACATAAGAGAAGCCCTGCTGGATCAGGCCAGTGGCCCCTCCAGTCCAACACTCTGTGTCACATAAGAACATTAGAGAAGCCCTGTTGGATCAGGCCAGTGGCCCCTCCAGTCCAACACTCTGTGTCACATAAGAACATAAGAGAAGCCCTGTTGGGTCAGGCCAGTGGCCCCTCCAGTCCAACACTCTGTGTCACATAAGAACATAAGAGAAGCCCTGTTGGATCAGGCCAATGGCCCATCCAGTCCAACACTCTGTGTCACATAAGAACATAAGAGAAGCCCTGCTGGATCAGGCCAGTGGCCCCTCCAGTCCAACACTCTGTGTCACATAAGAGAAGCCCTGTTGGATCAGGCCAGTGGCCCCTCCAGTCCAACACTCTGTGTCACATAAGAACATAAGAGAAGCCCTGTTGGATCAGGCCAATGGCCCATCCAGTCCAACACTCTGTGTTACATAAGAACATAAGAGAAGCCATGTTGGATCAGGCCAGTGGCCCCTCCAGTCCAACACTCTGTGTCACATAAGAACATAAGAGAAGCCCTGTTGGATCAGGCCAGTGGCCCCTCCAGTCCAACACTCTGTGTCATATAAGAACATAAGAGAAGCCCTGTTGGATCAGGCCAATGGCCCATCCAGTCCAACACTCTGTGTCACATAAGAACATAAGAGAAGCCCTGTTGGATCAGGCCAGTGGCCCCTCCAGTCCAACACTCTGTGTCACATAAGAACATAAGAGAAGCCCTGTTGGATCAGGCCAATGGCCCCTCCAGTCCAACACTCTGTGTCACATAAGAACATAAGAGAAGCCATGTTGGATCAGGCCAGTGGCCCCTCCAGTCCAACACTCTGTGTCACATAAGAACATAAGAGAAGCCCTGTTGGATCAGGCCAGTGGCCCCTCCAGTCCAACACTCTGTGTCACATAAGAACATAAGAGAAGCCCTGTTGGATCAGGCCAATGGCCCCTCCAGTCCAACACTCTCTGTCACACAGGGCAAAAACAACATCAACAAGTTAGGTTGTGTCTCAGGCACTAGCTAAGAACCTGCCTTTGGGCTTGAACTGCCTTTGAACAGCTATGCATATTGCTACATATTGGTTGAACATCCATATCTTTGGTCTCAGGTTGTCCAGGTCCCAAAAGATTTCTGGCAGCCCCTCGAGTTTGCCTGGCTATTTGGCAGAAACAATACATATTTATTGTTTTTCAAATGTGCTTGAGTTCCAGGAGCTTCCCAATGGCACCATCTGTGAAAAACATAATCAGCACTGCAGAAGTATTCCTGCAGGAGGAACTCCCAGATCCCTGTCCTTCTGTGAGATTCACATGAATGCATAAATGTTCTGGTGCATCCAGATGGGGAAGTCACATGGAAAGAGAAAGGAAGACTTCTCCTTTGACAGTGCTGCTTACTGTAGAGTTAGTCGAGGGGAACAAGGTAAGGGGGGGTTGCATTTACAGGGTTCCATTTTTGTGCTGTAGCGGCTCAGTTGCTTGGGGGAGGGACAGAGCTGCCTTTGACTTTAGGAAACGTAATCTCACAGCTCCCTTCTAAGAAGGGAGCTTCAGTGAAGGAAGCCCCAGTGAAGGAAGAGGCTGTGGCAACTGCTTGTGGGCAGGTGGTCCCTGGTTCTGACCATGTTAAAAGCAGGCCTGTTGCTACTAGATGGCTCTCACCAGGCAGCGCCCCCTCCTGCGATTTGTCCAGCCCAACCAAAAGACTGATTGTGCTGTGTCTGCTCTGCTAGGAGAGACAGAAGGGAAAAAAACCCTTTTGTAGGTAAAAGCTGTTTTCATTTCCCTGCTCAGTGGGACAGGCTTCCTTGGGAGGTGGTGGGCTCTCCTTCCTTGGAGGTAGAGGCTAGATGGCCATCTGACACCAATGAGGATTGTGTGAATTAGGCAGATCATGAGAGGGAGGGAAGGGTTGCATCAGGGCTTAGTTCTCATGGCCCCTTCTTACACATCCAGGGAAACACTGATTGCCACTTCGGGGCCAGTCAGCAAGTTTTCTCCAGGCCAGTTTGGCAAGGGACCCTGCAATTTTTGTCATCTTCTGAGCATGGAGCAGGGGTCACCAGGGTTGTGGGGGGTATTGGTGAATGTCCTGCATGGTGTAGGGGATGGACTAGATGACCCTGGAGGTCCCTTCCAACTTTATGATTCTATGCTAGCTGACAATTTCTAGCTGGAGGTGTGAAAACTGACCATCATTGTCTGTCCTGGGAGGTCATTAGCATTTCTGAAGTGTTGTTGGACTGGAAAGCATTGCCTCGCTTCAGGTGTGAACTGAGCATGTCATGGCCACTGGCCAAGGAGGTCATTAGCATCCATAAGGGTTTGCCCTGACTTGGAAGAACATTGGCCGTCGAAACAAAACAAGAGGAGCTTCTCCATTCCTTTGTGCAACCCAGTCCATTGAGCAGGTTTCCTCAGAAGTAAGCTCCACTGTGCTAAACTGCCCCCTGCCAGACTCCCTCCCCATTCCTGGCTATGGTGCTGGCTAAGGTGTGGAGAAGGACCTTTCTCAGTCCTGCCTCCTTAGACTGGCTGCAGCTCTTAAGGAACCCAGACTGATGGTCTTTCATCTCATCTCCTGCCAGGTCCTTTTTAACTGGAGATTCTGGGGATTGAATGTGGAACCTGTGGATGTTCTACCACTGAGCCACAGCCCCTTCCAATCCACCTTTGCTTGCATTAAGAACATAAGAACATAAGAGAAGCCATGTTGGATCAGGCCAATGGCCCATCCAGTCCAACACTCTGTGTCTCATAAGAACATAAGAGAAGCCCTGTTGGATCAGGCCAGTGGCCCCTCCTGTCCAACACTCTGTGTCACATAAGAACATAAGAGAAGCCCTGTTGGATCAGGCCAGTGGCCCCTCCAGTCCAACACTCTGTGTCTCATAAGAACATAAGAGAAGCCATGTTGGATCAGGCCAATGGCCCATCCAGTCCAACGCTCTGTGTCACACAGTGGCCAAATTTTTTTTAGATAGATAGATGATAGATAGATAGATAGATAGATAGATAGATAGATAGATAGATAGATAGATAGATAGATAGATAGATAGATAGATAGAGAGACAGACAGACAGACACTGTGGCTAATAGCCACTGATGGACCTCTGCTCCATATTTTTATCTAAACCCCTCTTGAAGGTGGCCATGCTTGTGGCTGCCACCACCTCCTGTGGCAGTGAATTCCACATGTTAATCACCCTTTGGGTGAAGAAGTACTTCCTTTTATCCATTTTAACCTGTCTGCTCAGCAATTTCATCGAATGCCCACGAGTTCTTGTATTGTGAGAAAGGGAGAAAAGTACCTCTTTCTCTACTTTCTCCATCCCATGCATTATCTTGTAAACCTCTCTCATGTCACCCCGCAGTCGACGTTTCTCCAAGCTAAAGAGTCCCAAGCGTTTCAACCTTTCTTCATAGGGAAAGTGTTCCAGCCCTTTAATCATTCTAGTTGCCCTTTTCTGGACTTTCTCCAATGCTATAATATCCTTTTTGAGGTGCAGTGACCATTGCCTTGCCTCTCTAGGTTCTCTGATACAAGAGCCGGAAACTCTCATGGCTTGAGGGCAAAGCCAACCGCTCGCCATGCCTCCTCCAAATGCCAGCTGGACCCCTTCGCACCCGGCCTTCTTTCTCCTGGTGGGCATCCCTGGGTTAGAGCGGGTGCAGGGATGGATCGCCATCCCCCTGTGCCTCATGTACATCACTGCCACCCTGGGAAACGGCACCGTTCTCTACATCATCAAGACGGAGCCCAGCTTGCACCAGTCCATGTACCTCTTCCTGGCCATGCTGGCGTTCACCGATCTGGTTCTTTCCACGTCCACCGTGCCCAAAATATTGGCTGTTTTCTGGCTGGGCTCCAGAGCCATTGATTTCCACTCCTGCCTGGCCCAGATGTTCTTCATCCACGCTTTCTCTTCCGTGGAGTCCGGCGTGCTGATGGCCATGGCTCTGGACCGCTTTGTGGCCATTTGCTTCCCGCTCCGGCACTCCGCTATCCTCTCCTTACCAGTGATAGGGAAGCTGGGTGGCCTCATCCTGTTGCGGGGAGTGGTCCTCGTCAGCCCCTTCTCTTTCCTGGCCAGCAGGCTTCCTTACTGCGACAGCCACGTCATCGCCCACTCCTACTGTGAGCACATGGCAGTGGTGAAGCTGGTTTGCGGGAACGCCCGCATCAACACTGTGTACGGCCTCTTTGTGGCCTTCGTCGTGGTTGGGTTTGATGTCTTCATCATTGCTGCCTCCTACGCCATGATCCTCCAGGCTGTGCTGAAGCTCCCATCCAATGCAGCTCGCCGGAAGGCCTTTGGCACCTGTGCTTCTCATGTCTGTATCCTCCTCTCCTTCTACATTCCTGGTCTCTTCACTTTCCTCACACACCGGTTTGGTCATAATGTCCCCCACCATGTCCACATTCTGGTGGCCATCCTCTACCTTCTGGTGCCTCCCACTTTGAACCCCATTGTGTACGGGGTGAGAACCAAGACCATTAGGGACAGAGTCCTCAGCATGTGCTTTCTTATAGGAAGGCAGAGGCAGCTTTTATGACAGCACTGATTGGCATGCAGAATTCCCAGGCTCAGTTCCAGGATGAGCTGCACTGAGTTATGCACAGCTTCTGAAGAACAGGAGGAGAAGTGACGCGACTGATTTATACCCTACCCCTCACTACCTACAAAATGGTTTACAATGTCCTTTCCCTTCCCCTCCTCACAACAGGTACCCTGTGAGGTGGGTAGGGCTCAAAGAGCTCTGACAGACATTGCTCTTGAGAGAAACAGCTCCGAGACAGTTATGACTGACCCAAGGTCACTCCAGCAGGTTCATGTGGAGGAGTGGGGAATCAAACCTGATTCTCCCAGATTAGAGTCTGTGCGCTTAATCACGACACCAAACTGGTTACAGCTTGTTCAGTATAAACTTTACTGTGTGTGTATTTTTAGAAATGTGTTTAGAAACTTTTCCACCTCATTTATTGTCTTTTCTAAACATTTTATTAAGATTTTCAAATCACAAACAATCAATAAGCCATGTAATTGGACAAACATAGAAAAGTAAAAATAGAACCCATATATATATACACAAGCACACTCTTTTGTGATAGCAAAATTGAGCATCCTGATTGGTTGGGACTGTACTTCATCAACCTTTGGCCCATCAAACCATCAATCGAGGTCTGCTGCATTCCATTGCCTGAGGGTGGGAGGAGGAGGGAAACAGCCACAGAAAGCCTTCCCCAATTGGCTGAGGGTTCCTGGATCTTCCTGGTTAGTGTATAAAAAGAAGAGAAGTGAACAGAACCCCTCTGTTTGGAGCTGCTCTGCTTTCATTTCCCTGTTAGTCTTAAGAAGTTGATTGAAATAGAGCTGATGGTTCTGGTGAGTAAATTGCCCCAGTGAGATCACAAAAGTATGTCCTTACAAACTGTGTTTATTTTACTTTTTGAGAGAGAGAGAGTGTATGTGTTTTCACTTTAATTTAGTAGAAGTGCAGTCAGCTGCTGAGGGACATGGAAATTAAGACTCTATTCAGGGGAAGGACAATGTTGTATTTCGGGGGGGGGGGGGATGGGAAAGTCTCCTGGCTCCACCCTTAAAGTCCCCAGTATTTTCTGAGTTGGGCCTGGCAACCCTAACGCCAAATTTAGTTCTGTCAATAAAAGGTGGAGGGAGGAGGCCCTTTTCAGGCCTACTTTGATGCCAGTTGACTGGTATGATCTAACTAGGCCTGACTGCTTGCTCCTGTTCAGAAAATACAAAAGAAAAAGAAAAAGAACTCACCAACCAATCTGTACTGGCTAGTACTGTATGGTAAATATACTGGCTAGTAGTATATTTAGTAAAACATTTTTAAGAAGTCATATAAATCCTTTTAAACACGTTACAAAGAAGTTCAACTTTGCAAAATTGCAAAGAAAAAAAGTCCCTCTAATGAGCACCTGGATTTAGGCTCATTTAACCAAAAGTCGGGGTGGGGTTGAAGGTCAAGAGAGAGAAATGTGAATTGGGGGTTACCAGCATTGACTTCCTGGGGTACAGGGTGGATGAGCAAGGGATTCACCCGGCAAGGGACAAAATCAGGGCGATTTGTGATGCACCGGCCCCCAGGAACAAGGTGGAATTACAGTCATTTTTGGGACTTCTAAATTTCTACCACGCCTTCCTTCCCCACAAGGCAGTGGTAGTAGAACCTCTGTACCGCCTACTGGACAAAAGGGCTCCGTGGGTTTGGGGTCGCTGGCAAGCCTCGGCGTTTCAGGCGATAAATGACATTTTGACTTCCAACAACTTGCTGGCGCACTTCGATGAGCAACTGCCAGTAGTCTTGGCCTGTGATGCGTCACCATACGGAGTGGGGCGGTCTTAGCTCACATGCTGCTGGTCAGCCGCGAGGTCCCGGTGGCATGCTATTCCCGAACTTTGCAAAACCTGGAGCGCAACTACATGCAGATTGACAAGGAGGGTCTGGCTATAGTTGCAGGGGTAAAGAAATTTCACAACTATTTGTATGGCCGGCCCTTCATAATACACACAGACCACAAGCCCTTGCTAGGACTGTTTCCCCCAACCGCCAGACACTGCAAATGCTTTCACCGTGGGTCTTGAGGTGGTCCATCTTCCTTGCGGGGTACCAGTATGGCCTGTGCTACCGACTGGGGAAGGCAATGGGCCCTGCGGACGTGTTGAGCTGACTTCCGCTGCCCTCCATGGACCCAGATCCTGCCCCAACTTACCAGATCATGTTGGAGTCCCTTCCAGACCGCTCAGTACACGGTATGGACATTGCCCGATGCTCCAGGAATGACAAGACCATCTTGCGGGTCCTGGACTGGGTGTAGAGGGGATGGCTGGCGGGCCGGGTGGGGTCAGAATTCTCTGTGTTTGTATCCCGCCGGGATGAATTGTCTGTATACAAGGGGTGTCTGTTGTGGGGAAACAGGGTGGTGGTACCCCCAGTTTAAATGCAGCGGGTCCTCAATGCACTACACGAGACACACCCCGGTATTGTGCGCATGAAGGTGCTAGCCCGCAGTTATGCCTGGTGGCCAGGGATCGATGAGGCCATTGAGTCCTAGGTAGCTCATTGCCAGCCATGCCAGGAGACTCAACCAGCTCCGCCTAGAGCCTCAGGTCAACAGTGGGAACACACACGAAACCCCTGGCCCCACTTGCATTTAGATTTTGCAGGGCCCTTACAGGGACAGGTATTCTTCTTGATCATAGATTCCCACTCCAAGTGGCTAGAGGTAATCCCGGTAGCATCCACTTCCACCAGAGTGGTACTAGGGGCACTCCGAAGGGTTTTCACCACACACGGGGTGCCAGACACCCTTGTCTCGGACATCGGGATGGCATTCACTTTGGCCGAGTTCCAAAACTTTTGTGGCCAAAATATTATAAAGCATATTGGGTTCCATCGCTCCACAAATGGCCAAGCGGAGCAGATGGTGCAGACTACCAAAGAATCGCTCTGCCACAGGACTACGTACAATAGGACGTGCGAACTTAGGTTGGAGGGATGTTATGTAGTGCCTCAGTCTTTTGTGGAAGCAGCCATCACCATGCTGGCCCTAATAAAGAGCTGTCCTCACTATGATCTCATTTCTGCAATGCTTTAAACCCACTATGTAATACGCACAAATACCTCCCCCTAAATTCACAGGATCTTCAGTGCTGTCAGATGACCATCTATTTTTAAAAACCTCCAAGGAAGGCGAGCCCACCACATCCCGAGGAGGAAGCCTGTTCCACTGAGGAATCGCTCTAACGGTCAGGAAGTTCTTCCTAATGTTGAGCCGGAGACTCTTTTGATTTAATTTCAACCCATTGGTTCTGGTCCTACCTTCTGGGGCACAGAAAACAATTCCACACCCTCCTCTAAATGACAGCCCTTCAAGTACTTGAAGATGGTGATCATATCACCTCTCAGCTACTGCTTTTCTAGGCTAAACATGCTCAGCTCAGTGGTCTGACCCAGCAGGGCACTCCTGAAATTCTTATGAAGGCTTCTACCTCTATGCCCTGTTATTGACCCTCCAGAGGAACTGGTTGGCCACTGTGTGAGACAGGATGCTGAACTAGATGGACCATTCCTGTTCTGACTCAGCAGAGCTCTTCTGATGTTCTTCTCAGGGGAAGGCCTCGGCCTCTCTGCCCTGTTGTTGGCCCTCCAGAGGAACTGGTTAGCCACTGTGTGAGACAGGATGCTGGACTTGATGGACCCACATTGGTCTGATCCAGCAGGGCTCTTCTGATGTTCCTATGTAAGCCTCAATCTCTCTGCCCTGTTGTCCCTCTAGTGGAACTGGCTGGCCACTGTGTGACACAGGAAGCTGGACTAGATGGACCCTCACTGGTCTGGCCCAGCAGGGCTCTTCTGATGTTCTTCTCAAGGGAAGGCCTCAGCCTCTCTGCCGTGTTGTGGGCCCTCCAGAGGAGCTGGCTTGCCCCTGTGTGAGACAGGAGGCTGGACTAGATGAACCCTCCCTGGTATGGCCCAGCAGGGCTCTTCTGAGGTCCTTCTCAGGGGAAGGCCTTAGCCTCTCTGCCCTGTTGTTGGCCCTCCATAGGAACTGGTTAGCCACTGTGTGAGACAGGATGCTGGACTTGATGGACCCACACTGGTCTGATCCAGCAGGGCTCTTCTGATGTTCTTCTCAGGGGAAGGCCTCGGCCTCTCTGCCCTGTTGTTGGCCCTCCAGAGGAATTGGTTGGCCATTGTGTGAGACAGGAGGCTGGACTAGATGGAACCTCCCTGGTCTGACCCAGCAGGGCTCTTCTGATGTTCTTCTCAGGGGAAGGCCTCGGCCTCTCTGCCCTGTTGTCGACCCTCCAGAGGAACTGGCCGGCCACTGTGTGAGACAGGAGGCTGGACTAGATGGAACCTCCCTGGTCTGATCCAGCAGGGCTCTTCTGATGTTCTTCTCAGGGGAAGGCCTTGGCCTCTCTGCCCTGTTGTAGGCACTCCAGAGGAACTGGGTGGCCACTGTGTGAGACAGGAGGCTGGACTAGATGGAACCTCCCTGGTCTGATCCAGCAGGCTCTTCTGATGTTCTTCTCAGGGGAAGGCCTTGGCCTCTCTGCTCTGTTGTAGGCGCTCCAGAGGAACTGGGTGGCCACTGTGTGAGACAGGAGGCTGGACTAGATGGACCCTCCCTGGTCTGATCCAGCAGAGCTCTTCTGATGTTCTTCTCAGGGGAAGGCCTTGGCCTCTCTGCCCTGTTGTTGGCCCTTCAGAGGAACTGGCTGGCCACTGTGTGAGAAAGGAGGCTGGACTAGATGGACCTTCCCTGGTCTGATCCAGCAGAGCTCTTCTGATGTTCTTCTCAGGGGAAGGACTTGGCCTCTCTGCCCTGTTGTTGGCCCTCCAGAGGAACTGGTTGGCCACTGTTTGAGTCAGGAGGCTGGACTAGATGGACCCTCCCTGGTCTGATCCAGCAGGGCTCTTCTGATGCTCTTCTCAAAGGAAGGCCTCAGCCTCTCTGCCCTGTTGTTGGCCCTCCAGAGGAACTGGGTGGCCACTGTGTGAGACAGGAGGCTGGACTAGATGGTCCCTCACTGGTCTGATCCAGCAGGGCTCTTCTGATGCTCTTCTTAAAGGAAGGCCTCAGCCTCTTTGCCCTGTTGTTGGCTCTTTAGAGGAACTGGCTGGCCCCTGTGTGGGACAGGAGGCTGGACTAGATGGCCCCTCACTGGTCTGATCCATCAGGGCTCTTCTGAGGTTCTTCTCGGGGGAAGGCCTCGGCCTCTCTGCCCTGTTGTTGGCCCTCCAGAGGTACTGGCTGGCCACTGTGTGAGACAGGAGGCTGTACTAGATGGACCCTCCCTGGTCTGATCCAGCAGGGCTCTTCTGATGTTCTTCTCAGGGGAAGGACTTGGCCTCTCTGCCCTGTTGTTGGCCATCCACATAAACTGGTTGTCCCCTGTGCAAGACTGGATGAGAGACTAGATAGACCTTCTGTGGTCTGATCCAGCAGGACTCTTCTTTGGTTGTACAGTGAAGGTAGGTTGTGTCTCAGGCAGTAGCTGGAAGCCTTTAGCCTTTAGGCTTGAAGTGCCTATGTACAGCTATGCATATTGGCTGAACATCTGTACCCTTGGTCTCAGGTTGTTCAGGTCTCAAAAGATTTCTGGCAGCCGCTGGAGTTTGCCTGTCCATTTGGCAGAAACAATACATATTTATTGTTTTTCAAATGAGCCTGACTACCAGGAACTTCCCAGTGGTACCATCTGTGACAAACACAATCAGCACTAAAAAGAATTCCTGCAGGTGGAACTCTCAGGTGCCTGTCCTTCCGTGGGATTCACAGGAACACATAAATGCTCTGGTGCATCCAGATGGGGAAGTCATATGGAAAGAGAAAGAAAGGAAGATCTCTGCTTTGGCATTGCCGCTTATTGCAGCGTGAGTGGGGGGGGGGGAGGTAAGGAGGGCTGCATTTAAATGGTACCGTGTTTGTGCTGCAGTGGCTCAGTGGGTTGGCAGTGGGACAGAGCTGCCTTTGACTTTAGGAAATGTAATCTCACAGCTCCTCTCTAAGATCCAGTCCCTGTGAGGGAATGGGCTGTGGCAACTGCTTGTGGGCATGGTGTCCTTGGTTCTGACCATGTTAAGAGCAGGCCTGTAGCTACCAGAGGGCTCTCGCCAGGCAACGCCCCTCCTGCAATTTGTCCAGTCCCACCAAAAGATTGATTGCACTGTGTCTGCTCTGGTAGGAGAGATAGAAGGGAAAAAACACCCTTTTGTAGGTAAACACTGTTTTCATTTGCCTGCTCAGTGGAACAAGCTTCCTCGGGAGGTGGTGGGCTCTCCTTCCTTGGAGGTTTTTAAGTAGAGGCTAGATGGCCAATGACAGGAGGGCTGATTTTGTGAATTAGGCAGATCATGAGAAGGAGGATGGGAAGGGTTGCATCAGTGCTTAGTTCTTGTGGCCCTTTCTTACATGCCCAGGGAAATGCTGATTGACACTTTGGGGACACTCAGCAATTTTACTCCAGGCGATTTGAGCCAGGTATTCTGGAGGACTTTGCCATCTTTTAGGCATGGAGCAGTGGTCACTGGGGATGTATGTGTGTGAGGGGAGGCATTTGTGAAGTCCCTGCATTGTGTAGGGAGTTGGACTAGATGACTCTGGAGGTCCCTTCCAACTCTATGATTCTATGCTAGCTGACAGTTTCTAACTGGAGGTGTGAAAACTGACCATCATTGTCTGTCCTGAGAGGTCATTAGCATTTCTGAAGTGTAGTTGGACTGGAAAGCATTGCCTCACTTCAGGTGTGAAGAGAGCATGCCATGGCCTCTGGCCAGGGAGGTCATTAGCATTTCTAAAGGGTTTGCCCTGACCTGGAAGAATATCAGCTGTCAAAACAAAACAAGAGGGACTTCTCGATTCCTCCGCGCAGCCCAATTTGTTTAGCAGGTTTCCTCAGAAGTAAGCTCCACTGTGCTAAACTGTCCCCTGCCAGCTCAACGGGGCTTACTCGAAAGAAAACACTTTTGGGATTGCACTCTATGACAGATTTGGGTGGCGGTACCACACCCCTACAACCAAGAGCCAGCACATGCCCCTGGACAAAGATTCCTGTGCCCCCCTCACCCCACCTAGATCCAACTGAAAAACCCTAGAGAAAGAAATCACACGACTTGGGCACCACATTTTAAGAAGACAAGCTGGAACAGGTCCAGAGGAGGGCGACAAAGATGGTGAGGGGTCTGGAAACCAAGTCCTATGAGGAAAGGTTGAAGGAGCTGGGGATGTTTAGCCTGGAGAGGAGGCGGCTGAGAGGTGATAGGATCACCATCTTCAAGTACTTGAAGGGCTGTCATAGAAAGGATGAGGGGTCTGGAGACCGAGTCCTATGAGGAAAGGTTGAAGGAGCTGGGCATGTTTAGCCTGGAGAGGAGGCGGCTGAGAGGTGATAGGATCACCATCTTCGAGTACTTCAAGGGCTGTCCGATAGAGGATGGGGTGCAATTGTTTTCTGTGGCCCCAGAAGGTAGGACCAGAACCAGTGGGTTGAAATTAAATCGAAAGAGTTTCCGGCTCAACATTAGAAAGAACTTGAGAGCCTCTGGGTAAAAATAAAAGAAGTAAGAAATAAGTGATATTATTGTGGGGGTCTGCTATAGACCACCAAGTCAGTCAGAGGACTTGGATGAGATATTCCTACGACACATTGCAAAGTTTTCCAAGAGAAGGGATACAGTGATCATGGGAGATTTCAATTACTCAGACATCTGTTGGAAGTCCAACTCTGCTAAAAATGAAAAGTCAAATAGATTCCTGGCTTGTCTTCCTGACAACTTCCTTTTCCAGAAAGTGAAGAAGGAAACAAAGGGATCCGTTATCTTGGATTTGATTCTCACCAACAAGGAAGAATTGATTGAAGAAGTGGAAATAGTGGGCACCCTGGGCAGTAGTAACCATGTGATTTTGGAATTTACAGTCTTAGGGAAGGGAAAAGCTATACGTAGTCAGACTTATAGGTTGGACTTCAGAAAGGCAAACTTCGATAAACTTAGAACTATGCTGGGTAAAATCCCATGGTCAGAGATACTTAGAAGAAGAAGAAGAAGATATTGGATTTATATCCCGCCCTCCACTCCGAAGAGTCTCAGAGCGGCTCACAATCTCCTTTACCTTCCTCCCCCACAACAGACACCCTGTGAGGTGGGTGGGGCTGGAGAGGGCTCTCACAGCAGCTGCCCTTTCAAGGACAACCTCTGCCAGAGCTATGGCGGACCCAAGGCCATACTAGCAGGTGCAAGTGGAGGAGTGGGGAATCAAACTCTGTTCTCCCAGATAAGAGTCCGCACACTTAACCACTACACCAAACTACTTAGGAGGAAGGGGGTTCAGGAGGGGTGGGATTTTTTTAAAAGTGAAATACTGAAAGCACAATCACAGACAATTCTTATGAGAAGAAAAAATGGAAAAAGCCTAAAGAAGCCGAAGTGGCTCCATAAACAGCTCTCTAAAGACTTGAAAAATAAAAAAGGCTCCTTTAGGAATTGGAGGGAGGGCCTTATAACCAAGGATGAATATAAACAAATCACCAGTGCTTGTAGAGAAAAAGTTAGGAAAGCTAAAGCTCAGTATGAGCTTATGCTGGCCAAAGATGCTAAAAACAACAAAAAAAGGGTTCTTTTCTTATGTTCAGAGTAAGAAAAAGAGCAAGGACATGGAAGGTCCATTGCGAGGGCAAGGAAGTAAAATTGTAACAGGTAATGAAGAGAGGGTGGAACTGCTCAGTTCCTACTTTTCCTCAGTCTTCTCTTCTGAGGGAAACGGTGCTCAACATAGCAAAAACAGAACATATAAGGAGGGTATGAAGTTCCAACCTAGGATCAGCATAGAGGTAGTACATAAACACCTACTTTCTTTAAATGAAGCTCAGTCCTCAGGGCCAGATGAATTGCATCCAAGGGTTCTAAAAGAGCTTGCGGATGTTTTTTCTGAGCCTCTGGCTATTATTTTTGAGAATTCTTGGAGAACAGGAGAGGTGCCAGAAGATTGGAGGAGGGCGAATGTTGTCCCCATCTTCAAGAAGGGGAAAAAAGACTATCCGGGTAACTACCGACCCGTTACCTTGACGTCTATACCTGGAAAAGTTTTAGAACAAATCATCAAACAGTTGGTCCTGGAACATTTAGAAAGAATGGATGTGATTACTAAGAGCCAGCATGGGTTTCTCAAGAACAAGTCATGTCAGACTAACCTGATCTTTTTTTTTTTTTTTGAGAAAGTGACTACCTTGCTGGATCAGGGGAATGCTGTAGACATTGTTTATCTTGATTTCAGTAAGGCTTTTGATAAAGTTCCACATACTATCCTTGTTGACAAGTTGGTAAAATGTGCTTTGGATCCTGTTACAGTTAGGTGGATCTGTAACTGGTTGACAAATCGCACCCAAAGAGTGCTTGTGAATGGTTCCTCATCCTCTTGGAGAGGAGTGACAAGTGGAGTGCCTCAAGGATCTGTCCTGGGACCTGTTTTGTTCAACATCTTTATCAATGATTTGGATGAAGGAATAGAGGGAATGCTTATTAAATTTGCAGATGATACTAAATTGGGAGGGGTTGCAAACACAGAAGAAGACAGAAACAGGATACAGGATGACCTTGACAGGCTGGAAAACTGGCCTAAAACCAATAAAATGAATTTTAACAGGGATAAATGTAAAGTTCTGCATTTAGGTAGGAAAAATCCAATGTATGGTTATAGGATGGGGGAGACTTGTCTTAGCAGTAGTCTGTGCAAAAAGGATGTAAGTGTCTTAGTGGATCACATGCTGAACATGAGTCAACAGTGTGATGCAGTGGCTAAAAAGGCAAATGCAATTTTGGGCTGTATTAACAGACATATAGTGTCCAGATCACGTGAAGTGATGGTCTCGCTTTACTCTGCTCTAGTAAGACCTCACCTGGAGTCTTGTGTTCATTTTGGGCACCACATTTTAAGAAGGATATAGACAAGCTGGAACGGGTCCAGAGGAGGGCGACAAAGATGGTGAGGGGTCTGAAGACCTAGTCCTATGAGGAAAGGTTGAAGGAGCTGGGGATGTTTAGCCTGGAGAGGAGGCAGCTGAGAGGTGATAGGACCACCATCTTCAAGTACTTGAAGGGCTGTCCTATAGAGGATGGGGTGGAATTGTTTTCTGTGGCCCCAGAAGGTAGGACCAGAACCAATGGGTTAAAATTAAATCAAAAGAATTTCCAGCTCAACATTAGGAAGAACTTCCTGACGGTTAGAGCGATTCCTCAGTGGAACAGGCTTCCTCGGGCTCTCCTTCCTTGGAGGTTTTGAAACAGAGGCTGGATGGCCATCTGACAGCAATGAGGATCCTGTGAATTTAGGGAGGGGGGGTGTTTGTGACTTTCCTGCATTGTGCAGGAGGTTGGACTGGATGACCCTGGAGGTGCCTTCCAACTCTATGATTCTAGAATTCTCCTTCCTTGGAGGTTTTGAAACAGAGGCTAGATGGCCATCTGACAGCAATGAAGATTCTGTGAATTTATGGGGAGGCGTTTGTGACTTTCCTGCATTGTGCAGGAGGTTGGACTGGATGACCCTGGAGGTCCCTTCCAACTCTGTGATTCTATGATTTTATGACTTGCCCCAGTCCATCCCCCCTCTCACCCCATTCCACCAGGACCTTCTCTCTCACTCTTGGCTGTCTTCCCCTCCTGGAGTAAAAATAATATAGTAGAAGGAATTGTTTTAAACGTGCCCTTCTTTAAAGGCATCCAAAATCTTTCTTCTCATACTGAGGCCAACCCCTGTGTTTGAAAATGGTACTGGGGCAATGCTCTGGGAAGACATGTGGAGCTAATTTCCAATTAATCAGACTTCCCTTCGTCTATTGAAGTCAGTACTGTCGATTCAGACTGGCAGCGGCTCTCCAGGGTCTCAGGAAAAGGTCTTTCCCATCACCTCCTCCCTGGTCCTTTCAACTGGAGATGCCGGGGATTGAACCTGGGACCTGTGGATATTCCACCACTGAGCCATAGCCCCTTCCAACCCACCTTTGCTTGCCTTGCCTTTCTAGGCTCCCTGATGCAAGAGCCGGAAACTCTCATGGCTTGAGGGCAAAGCCAACCGCTCGCCATGCCTCCTCCAAATGCCAGCTGGACCCCTTCGCACCCGGCCTTCTTTCTCCTGGTGGGCATCCCTGGGTTAGAGCGGGTGCAGGGATGGATCGCCATCCCCCTGTGCCTCATGTACATCACTGCCACCCTGGGAAACAGCACCGTTCTCTACATCATCAAGACGGAGCCCAGCTTGCATCAGCCCATGTACCTCTTCCTGGCCATGCTGGCCTTCACTGATCTGGTTCTTTCTACGTCCACCGTGCCCAAAACGTTGGCTGTTTTCTGGCTGGGCTCCAGAGCCATTGATTTCCACTCCTGCCTAGCCCAGATGTTCTTCATCCACGCTTTTTCTTCCGTGGAGTCCGGCGTGCTGATGGCCATGGCTCTGGACCGCTTTGTGGCCATTTGCTTCCCGCTCCAGCACTCTGCTATCCTCTCCTTACCAGTGATAGGGAAGCTGGGCGGCCTCATCCTGTTGCGGGGAGTGGTGCTCATCAGCCCCTTCTCCTTCCTGGCCAGCAGGCTTCCTTACTGCGACCGCCACGTCATCGCCCACTCCTACTGTGAGCACATGGCAGTGGTGAAGCTGGTTTGCGGGAACACCCGCATCAACACTGTGTACGGCCTCTTTGTGGCCTTCGTCGTGGTTGGATTTGATGTCTTCATCATTGCTGCCTCCTACGCCATGATCCTCCAGGCTGTGCTGAAGCTCCCATCCAATGCAGCTCGCCGGAAGGCGTTTGGCACCTGTGCTTCTCACGTCTGCGTCATCCTCTCCTTCTACATTCCTGCTCTCTTCACTTTCCTCACACACCGGTTTGGCCATAATGTCCCCCACCATGTCCACATTCTGGTGGCCATCCTCTACCTTCTGGTGCCTCCCACTTTGAACCCCATTGTGTACGGGGTGAGAACCAAGACCATTAGGGACAGAGTCCTCAGCATGTGCTTTCTTCTAGGAAGGCAGAGGCAGCTTTTATGACAGCACTGATTGGCTGTTGTGTATGTGGACTCTTGCAATACCTTAGTTCCTGCCTGGCTCATTGGAGCCTGTGGACTGAGCTTAGGAACAATGGGCAGTAGCATCGAAATCCCTGCTGCCTTAGTCCAATCATAAGAACATAAGAGAAGCCATGTTGGATCAGGCCAACGGCCCATCAAGTCCAACACTCTGTGTCACATAAGAACATAAGAGAAGCCGTGTTGGATCAGGCCAGTGGCCCCTCCAGTCCAACACTCTGTGTCACATAAGAACATAAGAGAAGCCCTGTTGGATCAGGCCAGTGGCCCCTCCAGTCCAACACTCTGTGTCACATAAGAACATAAGAGAAGCCCTGTTGGATCAGGCCAGTGGCCCCTCCAGTCCAACACTCTGTGTCACATAAGAACATAAGAGAAGCCCTGTTGGATCAGGCCAGTGGCCCCTCCAGTCCAACACTCTGTGTCACATAAGAACATAAGAGAAGCCCTGTTGGATCAGGCCAGTGGCCCATCAAGTCCAACACTCTGTGTCACATAAGAACATAAGAGAAGCCGTGTTGGATCAGGCCAGTGGCCCCTCCAGTCCAACACTCTGTGTCACATAAGAACATAAGAGAAGCCCTGTTGGATCAGGCCAGTGGCCCCTCCAGTCCAACACTCTGTGTCACATAAGAACATAAGAGAAGCCCTGTTGGATCAGGCCAGTGGCCCCTCCAGTCCAACACTCTGTGTCACATAAGAACATAAGAGAAGCCCTGTTGGATCAGGCCAGTGGCCCCTCCAGTCCAACACTCTGTGTCACATAAGAACATAAGAGAAGCCCTGTTGGATCAGGCCAGTGGCCCATCAAGTCCAACACTCTGTGTCACATAAGAACATAAGAGAAGCCATGTTGGATCAGGCCAACGGCCCATCAAGTCCAACACTCTGTGTCACACAGTGGCAAAAAAATTTATATATACACACACACTGTGGCTAATAGCCACTGATGGACCTGTGCTCCATATTTTTATCTAAACCCCTCTTGAAGGTGGCTATACTTGTGGCCGCCACCACCTCCTGTGGCAGTGAATTCCTTTGGGTGAAGGACTTCCTTTTATCCGTTTTAACCTGTCTTCTCAGCAATTTCATTGAATGCCCACGAGTTCTTGTATTGTGAGAAAGGGAGAAAAGTACTTCTTTCTCTACTTTCTCCATCCCATGCATTATCTTGTAAACCTCTATCATGTCACCCCGCAGGCAACGTTTCTCCAAGCTAAAGAGCCCCAAGCGTTTCAACCTTTCTTCATAGGGAAAGTGCTCCAGCCCTTTAATCATTCTAGTTGCCCTTCTCTGGACTTTCTCCAATGCTAGAATATCCTTTTTGAGGTGCGGCGACCAGAACTGCACACAGTACTCCAAATGAGACCGCACCATCGATTTATACAGGGGCATTATGATACTGGCTGATTTGTTTTCAATTCCCTTCCTAATAATTCCCAGCATGGCGTTGGCCTTTTTTATTGCAATCGCACACTGTCTTGACATTTTCAGTGAGTTATCTACCACGACCACAGGCCCCCTGCTCATTAAAATGACCCAATGGTGTTCTAGCGCGGGAATCTGGATCTATATAGAGTTGGCCCCGTTGGGCGAGTTAAGCAGTCTTCTAGCTTACTAGTTACCATGCTGTAGCTAATGAAAAGAGCTATGATCACTGCAACCGCGTCTCTTCCTTGCATTGAACCCACTATGTCATATTGGCATGCAGAATTTCCCAGGCTCTGTTCCAGGATGAGCTGCGTCCAGTTATGAACAGCTGCTGAAGAACAGGAAGAGAAGGGAAGCGGCTGGATTTATTCATAGAATCCTAGAATCACAGAGTTGGAAGGGACCTCCAGAGTCATCTAGTCCAAACCCCTGCAGAATGCAGAAAATTCATAAACACCTCCCCCTAAATTCACATGATCTTCATTGCTGTCAGATGGCCATCTAGCCTCTGTTTAAAAACCTCCAAGGAAGGAGAGCCCACCACCTCCTGAGGAGGAAGCCTGTTCCACTGAGGAATCACTCTAACAGTCAGGAAGTTCTTCCTAATGTTGAGCCAGAAACTCTTTTGATTTAATTTCAATGCATTGGTTCTGGTCCTACCTTCTGGGGCCACAGAAAACAATTCCACACCATCCTCTATAAGATAGCCCTTAAAGTACTTGAACATGGTGATACTATCCCCTCTCAGCCGCCTCCTCTCCAGGCTAAACATGCCCAGCTCCCTCGACCTTTCTTTATAGAACCTGGTCTGCTAAGACAAGTCTCCCCCATCCTATAACCATGCATTAGATTTTTCCTACCTAAATGCAGAACTTTACATTTATCCCTGTTAAAATTCATTTTATTGGTTTTAGCCCAGTTTTCCAGCCTGTCAGGGTCATCCTGTATCCTGTTTCTGTCTTCTTCTGTGTTTGCAACCCCTCCCAATTTAGTATCATCTGCAAATTTAATAAGCATTCCCTATATTCTTTCATCCAAATCATTGATAAAGATGTTGAACAAAACAGGTCCCAGGACAGATCCTTGAGGCACTCCACTTGTCACTTCTCTCCAAGAGGATGAGGAACCATTCACAAGCACTCTTTGGGTGCAATCTGTCAATCAGTTACAGACTCACCTAACAGTAACAGAATCCAAACCACATTTTACCAACTTGTCAACAAGGATAGTATGTGGAACCTTATCAAAAGCCTTACTTAAATCAAGATAAACAATGTCTAGAGCATTCCCGTGATCCAGCAAGGTAGTCACTTTCTCAAAAAAAGAGACCAGGTTAGTCTGACATGACTTGTTCTTGAGTAATCCATGCTGGCTGTTAGTAATCACATCCATTCAGAAGCCTTACTGAATTCAAGATGGACTACTTCTACAGCATTCCCCTGATCCAGCAAGGTAGTCACTTATTCAAAAAAAGAGATCAGGTTAGTCTGACATTACTTGTTCTTGAGAACCCCATGCTGGCTCTTAGTGGTCACAGCCATCCTTTTTAAATGTGCCAGAACTGATTTGTTCTAAAACTTTACCCCACTCCTCCACTTGCAGCTGCTGGAATGGCCTTGGGTCAGCCAGAGCTCTGTTATCTGGGAGAACCGGGTTTGATTCCCCACTCCTCCACTTGCACCTGCTGGAATGGCCTTGGGTCAGCCAGAGCTCTCTTATCTGGGAGAACTGGGTTTGATTTCCCACTCCTCCATTTGCAGCTGCTGGAATGGCCTTGGGTCAGCCAGAGCTATCTTATCTGGGAGAACCGGGTTTGATTCCCCACTCCTCTACTTCCACCTGCTGGAATGGCCTTGAGTCAGCCAGAGCTCTGGCAGAGGTTGTTCTTGAAAGGGCAGTTGCTGTGATTGCTCTTTCAGCCCCACCCACCTCCCAGGGTGTCTGTTGTGGGGGAGAAGATATAGGAGATTGTAAGCCGCTCTGAGTCTCCGATTCAGAGAGAAGGGTGGGGTATAAATCTGCAATTCTTCTTCTCCTCCTCCTCCACTTGCAGCTGCTGGAATGGCCTTGGATCAGCCAGAGCTCTCTCAGGAGTTGTCATTGAAAGGGCAGCTGCTGTAAGAGCCCTCTCAGCCCCACCCACCTCACAGGGTGTCTGTTGTGGGGGGAGAAGATATAGGTGATTGTAAGCCGTTCTGAGTCTCTGATGCAGAGAGAAGGGTGGGGTATAAATCTGCAATTCTTCTTTTTCTTCTTCTAAGTTGCTGAAGGGAGGCATGCTCTCATCCTCCGCCCTTTCATTCAACTTGGTTTTATGCCTTCATCCAAGTAGCACAATTGTACTGTTTCTCATTTATTGATGTAATTAAAACAGCCATAATCCAGCTTTCCTGTCGGTTGAAGATGGTTTTGAAAAATAGTTAAAACATCCCCAGCTAAAATTGAAGGTAAAATAGCAAGTCAGATTAGTTTTGATCATCTGGGACAGATCTGTCCAAATCAGAATTTAAACTTGAAGCATATGTGTTATTTTTTATTCAAGGAGAAATGGTTTAAATGAGCAGTTTTAAAATTTCACTGTAGTTTTCCATAGTGAGATATCAGCATAAGGGAGAAGATGCTCCTGCTTCCGTGTGTTG
>NW_026800309.1:55000-193125 GCF_032191835.1 Heteronotia binoei
ACCAGTATCAAAACAACATAACACAAAAAAAGATACTAAATCCCCCAGATTAAGGCAGGACATCTGATCGCCTGGTTCTCCAAAGTGGATCAAGATGTCGCTTCTCTAAACCTCCGTGATGGATCGTTCCAGGCAGCCTCAGTATCAGTGAAAGGAAAATAAGAAACATGGGAATTGAAAGCCCTGAATGGGAACTGCCCGGAGAGCCCTAGCAGAGGAAACATAAGACGGAGTCTCTTTGGTGAAGCAGAAATGGATGGTTTTCTCTGCCTCGGGCTGTGTCGTTGCTGGCAACAGCTGTCAAACATGTTTAACACTGATGTGGGTCCTTATAGAAAATGCAAAGACAAGTTGGAAATGGCAGAAGGTGGGACGGCTAGCCACCTGGTCTCATTAGGGTTGCCAAGTCCAATTCAAGAAAATATCTGGGGACTTTGGGGGTGGAGCCAGGAGACTTTGGAGGTGGAGCCAGGAAACATTGGGGTGGAGCCAGAAGCAAGGTTGTGACAAGCATAATTGAACTCCAAAGGGAGCGCTGGCCATCACATTTAAAGGAACTGAAAGCCTTCCCTTCATTGGAAATAATGAAGGTTAGGGGCACCTTCTTTTGGGGCTCATAGAATTGGACCCCCTGGTCCAATCTTTTTGAAACTTGGAGGGTCTTTTCAGGAGAGGCATTGGATGCTGTGCTACAAATTTGGTGCCTCTACCTCAAAAAGCAGCCCCTCCACAGAGCCCCAGATTCTCGCAAATCAATTTTCCATTATACCCTATGGGACTCGGTCTCCATGGGGAATATGGAGTGCCCAGAAGACAGTTCCCTCCTCCTCTCGCACACACTTTCTGATGACCCTGAAGCAGGGGGAGGGCCTCCAAACTGGACAATCCCCTGCCCCCACCTGGAGATTGGCAACCCTAGATCTCATCCACAACAGAGTATTTTGCCAGCCTCAATCATGGCTCTGAGGAGTTCTGGGGCAATACACCTACCTGGGTGGGCTTCCTTTGGGGGCAGAGAGCGCTGGCAGTTTGTGGGATTGTTTCATGTTTGCTTTATGCACAGATTCACAAGTAGAGTACATGGAGGAAGAGAAGCAGCAGATGTGGTTCTTACATTAAGCAAGTTTGGCCACCCCTGCTGTAGATGTTCTCCATGGGTACCAGTTACTGAGCAATGATTGCTCTTTCTGGTGATGCACTCAGCCAAAGCAAGGGGGAGGGAGAGCCAGTGTGGTGTAGTGGTGAAGTGCGCAGACTCTTATCTGGGAGAACCGGGTTTCATTCCCCACTCCTCCACTGCTGGAATGGCCTTGGGTCTGCCATAGCTCTGGCAGAGGTTGTCCTTGAAAGGGCAGCTTCTGGGGAGAGCTCTCTCAGCCCCACCCACCTCACAGGGTGTCTGTTGTGGGGGAGGAAGGGAAAGGAGATTGTGAGCCGCTCTGAGACTCTCTGGAGTGGAGGGCGGGATATAAATCCAATATCTTCAGCTACCTCACAGGGTGTCTGTTGTGGGGGAGGAAGGGAAAGGAGATTGTGAGCCACTCTGAGACTCTCTGGAGTGGAGGGCGGGATGTAAATCCAGTATCTTCATCTACCTCACAGGGTGTCTGTTGTGGGGGAGGAAGGGAAAGGAGATTGTGAGCCGCTCTGAGACTCTTGGGAGTGGAGGGCGGGATATAAATCCAATATCTTCATCCACCTCACAGGGTGTCTGTTGTGGGGGAGGAAGGGAAAGGAGATTGTGAGCTGCTCTGAGACTCTTCAGAGTGGAGGGCGGGATATAAATCCAGTATCTTCATCTACCTCACAGGGTGTCTGTTGTGGGGGAGGAAGATAAAGGAGATTGTGAGCCGCTCTGAGACTCTTTGGAGTGGAGGGCGGGATATAAATCCAATATCTTCATCTACCTCACAGGGTGTCTGTTGTGGGGGAGGAAGGTAAAGGAGATTGTGAGCTGCTCTGAGACTCTTCGGAGTGGAGGGCGGGATATAAATCCAATATCTTCTTCTACCTCACAGGGTGTCTGTTGTGGGGGAGGAAGGGAAAGGAGATAGTGAGCTGCTCTGAGACTCTTCGGAGTGGAGGGCGGGATATAAATCCAATATCTTCTTCTACCTCACAGGGTGTCTGTTGTGGGGGAGGAAGGGAAAGGAGATAGTGAGCTGCTCTGAGACTCTTCGGAGTGGAGGGCGGGATATAAATCCAATATCTTCATCTACCTCACAGGGTGTCTGTTGTGGGTGGGGGAGGAAGGGAAAGGAGATTGTGAGCCTCTCTGAGACTCTTCGGAGTGGAGGGTGGGATATAAATCCAATATCCTCTTCTTCTTCTTTTCATATGTGAAGAAACAACCATTTTGAATACAGCAGAGAGAAGTGGCTGAAACCCAGGGAACTTCTCCATCTTTCTCTTTCTCTCTCTCAACTGGAGGGAGATGTTGGGGACTGAACCTGGGACCTTCTGCACACCCGTCAGATGCTCTACTTTCAGGGGTGTCGAACTTATTTGTTATGAGGGTCGAATCTGATATAAAAGAGTCCTTGTTGGGCCAGGCCATGTCGGGTTGGGCCGGGCCATGTGTGTACCTATTCAAGATTAGGTAGCAGAGATATAAACTTTAAGAAGGACACAGACAAACACAAACTTAAAAAAAAAACCCCTTAAAACATGATTAAACCGTTAGCACTCATTGGTCTTAAAGGGGCTTTCTTTGTATCTCTCCCAAGGGATCCAGGGAACTGGGCAAAGGAAGCTCTGGCTTTTTCCTTCCTTCCCCAGGGGACGGGGAGGGAGGAGCCTCAGCCAATAGAACGGAGAAAGGCTTGGCTCAGGAGCTCTGCTGTGCGATTGAGAAAGCCTGGCAAAGCAAGCTCTCCCTCCCCCCCTTCCTCCAAAAGGGAGGAGGCTCAGCCAATGGAGAAAACAGAGGTTTTGCTCTGTAGCTCCTGTGCAATTGAGCAAGCCTGGCAAAGCAAGCTGTTATGCAGAAGGAAGCATAGGATTGCTGTAAAGCAGGGGTGGCCAACGGTAGCTCTCCAGATGTTTTTTGCCTACAACTCCCATCAGCCCCAGCCAGCATGGCCAATGGCTGAGGCTGATGGGAGTTGGAGGCAAAGAACATCTGGAGAGCTACTGTTGGCCACCCCTGCTGTAAAGAAATGCAGTACACAACACTTGCCAAGTCTGCTATCAGTCCCCGAGCAACTGGCTGTCATCTGCCTCCTTCTCCCTCTCTTTTGCTTCTTTAGGGCTGTGATGTACAACAAGAAGTACACATACAATCAATAAAACCAGTAATTTAAACGGTTGCAACCCATGGTTGGGTCTGATGCTGCGTAACCTCAGCCACCCCTGGGAATTAACGGTGGGCTGCCTCATTTCTGGGGATGGGACATAAGTAGAGCCCTGCTGGATCAGACCAGCGGTCCATCTGGTCCAGTGGCCAACTCTTTGTCCTGAAGGGCCAACAACCAGGGCACACAGACCGAGGCCTTCCCAGCTACCTCCTCCAGGCCCTGGGATTTAGAGGTCAGAAGTGCAGGTTCCCTTGAGTCCCCCTGGCCAGTAGCTCTTCACCAAGAAGCAGGCATTTGACCATCTGCTCTGCTGTACAGCAGAGAGCTCTGTGAACGGTGGCTGTGGCCTCCAGCAGAGTTCTTGTGCCCTCCGGTCTTTGGGACTGGGGCTTTTGTGTGCCATTGGTGTCCTCTGCTGGAAGAGCCGAGGATTGCAACAAGGTATGTTTGCCCAAATTGGCAGTGAGGACTGAGCATTTGATTTCTCACATGGGAAGTTCCAGACAACATAAGAACATAAGAGAAGCCAAGCTGGATCAGGCCAATGGCCCCTCCAGTCCAACATTCTGTGTCACACAGTGGCCAAAAACCCAGGTGCCATCAGGAGGTCCATCAGTGGGGCCAGAACACTAGAAGCCCTCCCACTGTGCCTCCCCCAAGCACCAAGAATACAGAGCATCACTGTCCCATACATAAGAGAAGCCCTGTTGGATCAGGCCAATGGCCCCTCCAGTCCAACACTCTGTGGCACACAGTGGCCCAAAAAACCCCAGGTGCCTTGAGGAGGTCCATCAGTGGGGCCAGAACACTAGAAGCCCTCCCACTGTTGTCCCCTCCAAACACCTATTAAAAGGTAAAGGTAATCCCCTGTGCAAGCACCAGTCATTTCCAACTCTAGGGTGACGTCACATCACACCGTTTTCACAGCAGACTTTTTAATGGGTGGTTTGCCATTGCCTTCCCCAGTCATCTACACTTTCCCCCCAGCAAGCTGGGGACTCCTTTGACCGACCTCGGAAGGATGGAAGGCTGAGTCAACCTCGAGCCGGCTACCTGAACCAGCTTCCGCCGGGATCAAACTCAGGTTGTGAGCAGAAAGCTCGCACTGCAGTACTGCAGCTTTACCACTCCGCGCCACTGGGCTCATAAGCACCTATTAGCTTTTCTAAAAAGGTGCCTGAGGTGAGGTTTGAAGCAACTGAATTGACTCCCCCCCCACTCCTGCCTGTTCTCTGCTAAGGGAGAGAAAGTGAAGATTGTGTTTAATTCAAACCCCCAAAGAAAATGCATTTCTTCACAGCCTGGAGTATGTCCAGCCACACCAGTCCCTTTCTGCTGCGCCTTGTGCGCCTCTTGGCCCCTTTCTCTCAACGATCCTCTGGGACTCTGCGCCTAGACGGGGGAATCTCATGAGGGGGTCTTATATATAGCCAGGCCTGGCGTCTCATTCCCAGCTCTGAAGGATCGTCCAGCAAGGAAGCTGAGCAGGGCCTCCGGGGCCATCCTGCCCAGTGCTGAGGGGAGGCAGGCGGCATAAATGCCCCCAGGGCTCTCCTTGGGCAGAAGAAGGCACCAAGAGGCTGAGAGAGGCAGATGGTTCCTGCTGCCCCCACCCCATTATGCTGGCTGCTGGGGTTGCAAGAAGCGCCGGCTCTCTGGCACCAGAGGTGAGTGAGGGAGAGGCCCCTGGCTTGAGGCAGCTTCCCCACAGAAGGGGGATGAGTTTGCCATTATGGCCACCAGCAGAGCAGAAAAAACATCTCCCAGCTGGCTTCCTGTGAGGGGATCATCCTCCATGAAGCCAGCTGGACATCTTGTAGGTGGTCTTTCTTTGCAGAGGTGGCCAAACTGTGGCCCTTTTACACACCTTGTGTGGCTCTTGAAGCCCCCACTGCATCAGCTGGCTTGGAGAAGGCATTGCTCTCTGCAAATAGCTTCGCCAAGCCAAGCCAGCCAGCAGCTTGGAGAATACATTTAAAGTTAAAGTTGCTTCATTTCACCCCTCCCCCATACCCTCTATTTTCCTTCCTTCCTTCCTTCCTTCCTTCCTTCCTTCCTTCCTTCCTTCCTTCCTTCCTTCCTTCCTTCCTTCCTTCCTTCCTTCCTTCCTTCCTTCCTTCCTTCCTTCCTTCCTCCCTCCCTCCCTCCCTCCCTCTGACTTTCATCTCTTGTGGCTCTCAAACATCTGATGTTTATTCTATGTGTCTCTTATGTTAAGTAAGTTTGGCCACCCCTGGATTAAAGCAACAACTGGAGGCTTTTATTCTTTGTGCAGTAATCAGTTTTGATATAAACCAAGCATAATTACAAGCAATTGTAAGCGTCTCCTACCCACCCCTCAGATGATCTCTGAGTCTAAAAACTGCCTTCTTCAAAGGGCCTTCATGCAAGCAGTGGGGTTTCTAGTTTCAGAGGGTGCCCTGAAGAAGCGACTGTAGTGACTCCCGAAAACTCCTTCCCTTCGGCCACATTTTGTTAGTCTTTCAGGTGCTGCAGGACTGTGGCTCTTTTCTCCTTTTGTTGCTCAGTCGCACAGTCGAGTCCGACTCTTTGCGACCCCACGGACAAAGTCACGCCAGGCTTTTCTCCTACTACCGACAAACTACGCAGCTACCTATCTTGGTCTATTTTCCTGGCATTAAGCCCCATGGAATAGCCCTGATAGCATTGCTGTCTGTAGTGTCCCTGAATTCAGCTCCTCTCTCGCCTCCTAATTTTCTGTGAGGATAAAACAGAGGTGGGGAAATGATGTCCAGAACCCTTGGAGGGAGGAATAGAAATGCATAAATGAATCCAAACTTTAAAAGGGACAAGTGGGCACAAAATGCACAGCTAATGCAATAAATTGTGGGGAGGATGCGGCTGCTAAGCAAAGCAATTCCAGAAAGTGGGAAGCTGGAGTGGGAAAGCTCTGTGTGGACGTGTTTGACCTTCTTCTTGCCCATCACTTCCAAACTGCATCCTCCCCCATTTGGGGAGGGATGGTGGCTCACTGGCAGAGCATCTGGTTGGTAAGCAGAAGGCCCCAAGTTCAATCCCCGGCATCTCCAACTAAAAAGGGTCCAGGCAAGTAGGCGTGAGAAACCTGAGCGTGAGACCCTGGAGAGCCATGAATGGGGCTGTGGCTCAGTGGTAGAGCATCTGCTTGGGAAGCAGAAGGTCCCAGGTTCAATCTCCGGCATCTCCAACTAAAAAGGGTCCAGGCAAAGAGGCGTGAAAAACCTCAGCTGGAGACCCTGGAGAGCCATGAATGGGGCTGTGGCTCAGTAGTAGAGCATCTGCTTGGTAAGCAGAAGGTCCCAGGTTCAATCCCCGGCATCTCCAACTAAAAAGGGTCCAGGCAAGGAGGTGTGAAGAACCTCAGATGGAGACCGTGGAGAGCCATGAATGGGGCTTTGGCTCAGTGGTAGAGCATCTGCTTGGTAAGCAGAAAGTCCCAGGTTAAATCTCCGGCATCTCCAACTAAAAAGGGTCCAGGCAAAGAGGCATGAAAAACCTCAGCTGGTGACTCTGCAGAGCCATGAATGGGGCTGTGGCTCAGTGGTAGAGCATCTGCTTGGTAAGCAGAAAGTCCCAGATTCAATCTCCGGCATCTCCAACTAAAAAGGGTCCAGGCAAAGAGGCATGAAAAACCTCAGCTGGAGACCCTGGAGAGCCATGAATGGGGCTGTGGCTCAGTGGTAGAGCATCTGCTTGGGAAGCAGAAGGTCCCAGGTTCAATCTCCGGCATCTCCAACTAAAAAGGGTCCAGGCAAAGAGGCGTGAAAAACCTCAGCTGGAGAGCCATGAATGGGGCTGTGGCTCAGTGGTAGAGCATCTGCTTGGTAAGCAGAAAGTCCCAGATTCAATCTCCGGCATCTCCAACTAAAAAGGGTCCAGGCAAAGAGGCATGAAAAACCTCAGCTGGAGACCCTGGAGAGCCATGAATGGGGCTGTGGCTCAGTGGTAGAGCATCTGCTTGGTAAGCAGAAGGTCCCAGGTTCAATCTCCGGCATCTCCAACTAAAAAGGGTCCAGGCAAAGAGGCGTGAAAAACCTCAGCTGGAGACCCTGGAGAGCCATGAATGGGGCTGTGGCTCAGTGGTAGAGCATCTGCTTGGTAAGCAGAAGGTCCCAGGTTCAATCTCCGGCATCTCCAACTAAAAAGGGTCCAGGCAAAGAGGCGTGAAAAACCTCAGCTGGAGACCCTGGAGAGCCATGAATGGGGCTGTGGCTCAGTGGTAGAGCATCTGCTTGGTAAGCAGAAGGTCCCAGGTTCAATCTCCGGCATCTCCAACTAAAAAGGGTCCAGGCAAAGAGGCGTGAAAAACCTCAGCTGGAGACCCTGGAGAGCCATGAATGGGGCTGTGGCTCAGTGGCAGAGCATCTGCTTGGTAAGCAGAAGGTCCCAGGTTCAATCTCCGGCATCTCCAACTAAAAAGGGTCCAGGCAAAGAGGCGTGAAAAACCTCAGCTTGAGACCCTGGAGAGCTGCTGCCAGTCAGGGTAGACAATACTGACTTTAGGGAGGATCGTGGCTCAGTGGTAGAGCATCTGCTTGGTAAGCAAAAGGTCCCAGGTTCAATCCCTGACATCTCCAGTTAAAAGAACAAGGTAGAAGGCGATGTAAAATATTTTTGAGGAACTGTGGCTCAGTGGCAGAGCATCTGCTTGGGGAAGCAGAAGGTCCCAGGTTCAATCCCCAGCATCTCCAACTAAAAAGGGTCCAGGCAAAGAGGCGTGAAAAACCTCAGCTGGAGACCCTGGAGAGCCATGAATGGGGCTGTGGCTCAGTGGTAGAGCATCTGCTTGGTAAGCAGAAGGTCCCAGGTTCAATCTCCGGCATCTCCAACTAAAAAGGGTCCAGGCAAAGAGGCGTGAAAAACCTCAGCTTGAGACCCTGGAGAGCTGCTGCCAGTCAGGGTAGACAATACTGACTTTAGGGAGGGATCGTGGCTCAGTGGTAGAGCATCTGCTTGGTAAGCAAAAGGTCCCAGGTTCAATCCCTGACATCTCCAGTTAAAAGAACCAGGTAGAAGGCGATGTAAAATATTTTTGAGGAACTGTGGCTCAGTGGCAGAGCATCTGCTTGGTAAGCAGAAGGTCCCAGGTTCAATCCCCAGCATCTCCAACTAAAAAGGGTCCAGGCATGAAAAACCTCAGCTGGAGACCCTGGAGAGCCATGAATGGGGCTGTGGCTCAGTGGTAGAGCATCTGCTTGGTAAGCAGAAGGTCCCAGGTTCAATCCCCGGCATCTCCAACTAAAAAGGGTCCAGGCAAGGAGGCGTGAAGAACCTCAGCTGGAGACCCTGCAGAGCCAGTCTGAGTAGACAAGACTGACTTGGTTGGACCCAGGGGGGTGATTCAGTAGAAGGCAGCTTCATAGATATGTTCATATATCTGCTTTCTTCCACATGATGAGCCAGAATGCCAGATGTGTGCCGAGCCCCATAAGAAGCATTTGGATGCAGACCCCAGAGGAGGAAAGACAACTTGGGGATAATCTGAAACTGAACAACGTTGGGTACATAAAGGGTTAAGCACGCCCCTCCCCCCAAAGGCTCTCCAGCCCCCCCCCCCCAAAGCTTATTTTCTAAATGAAAGAAGTCTGTCTTAGATGACTTGGGGGGGCATGGAAGAGGTTTATCAAATCATGCCTGGAATGGAGAGAGCTGACAAAGGGACCCCCCCCCCCTTTCAAAAGGCTAGAACTTGGGGGCATCCGATGAAGCTGATGGGCAGGAGGTTCAGGACAGACAGAAGGAAATACTAATTTAGATGGCAAGTGATTGAAATGTGGAATTCACTGCCACGGGAGGTGGTGGCGGCTACAAGCGTAGCCAGCTTTAAGAGGGGGTTAGATAAAAATATGGAGCAGAGATCCATCAGTGGCTATTAGCCACAGTGTGTATATATATGTGTGTTGTTGGCTCTCCAGAGGAACTGGCTGGCCACTGGGTGAGACAGGAGGCTGGACTAGATGGACCCTCACTGGTCTGACCCAGCAGGGCTCTTCTGGTGTTCTTCTCAGGGGAAGGCCTTGGCCTCTCTGCCCTGTTGCTGGCCCTCAAGAGGAAGTGATTGGCCACTGTGTGAGACAGGAGGCTGGACTAGATGGACCCTCCCTGGTCTGATCCAGCAGGGCTCTTCTGATGTTCTTCTCAGGGGAAGGCCTCAGCCTCTCTGCCCTGCTGTTGGCCCTCCAGAGGAACTGGTTGGCCACTGTGTGAGACAGGAGGCTGGACTAGTTGGACTCTCCCTGGTCTGATTCAGCAGGGCTCTTCTGATGTTCTTCTCAGGGGCCGCTTTGAGTCTCTGGTTCAGGGAGAAGGGCGGGGTATAAATCTGAAATTCTTCTTCTCTCTGACCTGTTGTTGGACCTCCAGAGGAAGCAGATATTGGATTTGTATCCCACACTCCATTGTGAGCCTCAGAGCGGCTCACAATCTTCTTTATCTTCCACCCCCACAACAGACACCCTGTGAGGTGGGTGGGGCTGAGAGAGCTCTCCCAGAAGCTGCCCTTTCAAGGACAACCTCTGCCAGAGCTATGGCTGACCCAAGGCCATGCCAGCAGGTACAAGTGGAGGAACTGGCTGGCCCCTGGGTGAGACAGGAACCTGGACTAGATGGACCCTCCCTGGGCTGATACAACAGGGCTCTTCTGAGGTTCTCATGTTCTTCCAGGTATTGTTTCCACATCATGCCTAAAGCAACTGCTGCTAGACTCTGATCAGATGGAAAGCCGCTACAACAGAAGCACTGGATCATTCACACTGTCTTGTTTTGTGACTCCTCCCTCAGCTCCGTGTTCCTGCACTATGCCTCCAGTAAGGGACAATGCTCACCTTTAATGAAAGCCATGGAGCCCCTTCCTCTTTCACCCTCCTGGGTATCCCTGGCCTGGAAGCAGTCTACCACTGGCTCTCCATCCCTCTTTCCTCCATGTACGTGGTGACACTGCTGGGAAACTGCACCATCTTATACACCATCAAAACCGAGCCGAGCCTCCACAGGCCCATGTACATCTTCCTCTGCATGCTGGCCCTCATCGATCTGGTGCTGTCCACCTCCACCCTGCCGAAGACGCTCTGCATTCTCTGGTTCCGAGCCGGGGAAATAGATTTCAACTCCTGCCTGGTCCAGATGTTCTTCATCCACTCCTTCTCCATCATGGAGTCGACGGTGCTGGTGGCCATGGCCTTCGACCGCTACGTGGCCATTTGCAACCCTCTGAGGTACGACTCCATCCTAACCAACCCGTTGTTGGCCAAAATTGGGGCAGCGGTGGTCCTGAGGGGCTCGGTCTTCATCACCCCGATTAGCATCTTGGTGTCCCGCCTGCCGTACTGCAGGACCCATGTCATCGGCCACACCTACTGCGAGCACATGGCCGTGGTGAAGCTGGCGTGCTCCAGCATAATCGCCAATGTTGTATATGGACTGGTTGTGGCTCTCCTCGTGGTGGGGGTGGACTTGGTGTTCATCACCATGTCCTACTGCATGATCGCCAGGGCGGTCTTGGCCTTGCCATCCAAAGACGCCCGCCACAAAGCCTTCAGCACCTGCGCAGCCCATGTCGTGGTCATCTTGGTGTCCTACACCCCGGCGCTTTTTACCATTCTGACACACCGATTTGGACACCACGTGATGCCTCATGTTCACATCCTCCTGGCAAACTTCTACCTCCTCTTCCCCCCTATGCTGAACCCCATTGTGTATGGGGTGAAGACCAAGGAGATCCGTGACCGAGTGATCCACATGCTTCTGAAGATAAAGCATCTTTCTTGAAGGACTGCAGAAGTTCTGAAGGGACGTGCTGCCTTTTTCCTGGTCAATAAGCTCAGCAGCTATGAGAACGCACGCATAGCTGGTCTTGAGGACAAAAGGAGATTGAGGAAGAATCGCATTGCTACAGCACCAACCCCAAATCAGACTTTTCCCTGCAGCCACTGTGGCCGGATCTGCCTGTCCCGCATTGGTCTTGTCAGCCACCAGCGAGCCTGCAGCAGACGTGGACTACTGCACCTTTCTTAAATCTTCGTTCGCGAAGTCAAGCCGAGAGAAGCTCAGCAAATCTTATTGCTGAATAATATTGTGTAGGTAGATCCAAGCGGGCAGCCGTGTTGGTCTGAAGCAGTTGAACAAAGCAGGAGCCAAGTGGCACCTTGAAGACCAACCCATTTTTATTTAGAACGTAAGCTTTCGTATGCTCTTAAGCACACTTCATCAGACGAGGCATCCAGCTCACTGTGCTGGATTCCTCGTCTGATGAAGTGTGCTTAAGAGCACACGAAAGCTTACGTTCTAAATAAAAACGGGTTGGTCTTCAAGGTGCCACTTGGCTCCTGCTTTGTTCAAATATTGAGTAGGGTTTTTGTCTTTTGATTGCAGAACTTCTAGATGGTATGCAGGGGTCATTTTGTAGAAAAAGAGGTGCCAGCGCTCATTTGCATAACTCATTTGCATATGCCACACAGCCCTGATATCTCCAGAAGTGGACTAAATTATATCCGCTCAGCATCTACCTTAAAACGCTTCTTGAATTATAACTGTCATCATAAAACCTTACTCCCACCATACTTTTAAAATTACTTTCTCCGATGTGGCCACATTGGCATGATGAAGCTTTCCATCTGTCTGCTTTATATCTTTTGGTTATTTCCCCATTTTTGAGGGTAAAAAAATATTAGAAAGTTTTGTCAGATCTTAAGAGTTCAGCAAAATTCTCACTGGAGGTTTGAACACGGGAGGTCAGCAGCAAGGTGCTTTCTTATTTTTTGGGTGGGATGCGGGGGGGGGGGAGGTGGTAAGAAAAAGGAAAGGTCCCCTGTGCAAGCACCAGTCGTTTCCACACAATAAAATTGAGAGGTTTCAAAGCTCTGAGGCCTGGTTGTATGCCAGGGTTGGCCAACGGCTGGGGCTGATGGGAGTTGTAGGCAAAAAACATCTGGAGAGCTACTGTCGGCCACCCCTGCACTATACCTATTTTTGTGTGCAAGCTCTTTCCTTGGTTCAGGGTTGTTTTTGCATTGAAGGTCAGTGCTTCAGGAAGCACCAGTGACGGAGTCCAGAATTTGTGTGGAGTCCAGAATTTGCAGAAATGATGTATGATTTTTGGCCTGCTGTTTGGGCTCCTTGAGTCCCTCCCTCTTATTATATTCACACTGCTAGATTAATTCTGCCTTCCGTCCTCCCTCAACCAGCTCCCCCTCCCTCCAAACACACAATCTGCCAGAAGCTGGTTCCCCATTCGCAGATCCTTATTCATTCCTCATTCGTGAATACAGCCAAAAACACTGAAGAGAGTTTGAAAGCTCTCAACCCCAAAATAAGGTCCAGACCCCCGTATATCATACACCCCCACATTCAGGGGACTCTGTCCTTCGAGAAGACATGTGCTGCTTCACGGTCCAATGAGCAGCTCTCATGCCAGCTGCTCCAGAGCAAGGTGCCCCCAGGACACTCAAAGAGGCAGGCACTGGGGCCAGGCTGTACCCCAAAACAATGTTTGGACCACCCCAAGTGACACATCCCCACGCTCAGGACACTGTCCTCTGCAAGAAGACATGCCGTGCTGCCCGGTCCAAACACTGCTTCTGGAGCCACAAGCTTCCAATTGGAGTGCCACTGAGAAGCCTGTATTTCAAAGGAGATTTGAATAAGGAACTTTTTTGATTGCTTGCCCTCTGCACCCCAAAATAAAGTGTGGACCACCACATGCCATACACTCCCACGTTCAGGGAACTCTCCCCTTCGAGAGGGCATGTGCTGCTTCACGGTCCAATGAGCGGTTCTCATACCAGTTGCTCCAAAGCAAGGTGCCCCCAGGACACTCAAAGAGGCAGGCACTGGGGCCAGGCTGTACGCCAAAACAATGTTTGGACCACCCCAAGTGACACATCCCCACGCTCGGGACACTGTCCCCTTCAAGAAGACAGGCTGAGGTGCCTGGTGCAAACATTTGTTCCGGAGCCAAAAGCTTCCAATCTGTATTTCAAAGGAGATTTGAATAAGGAACTCTTTTGATTGCTTGCCCTCTGCCCCCCAAAATAACAAAACCGCCTCAGTGCTGTCTTTCCTGTGCCACATTAAATGGAGATGGTTGCCCTCTGCTTGTTCCAGGGCAAGAGCTGATGCAGGCAGAACTCAGTTGAAAGGGCTGTTGTTAAATCTTTACTATACAAGCGGCCTGAAAGGGGTGCAACGCTGTTTTGGTAGGATCGCTGCCCGCTTGGTAGGGTTAACCCAACAAAAAATGCAAGCGAGTGACCAATTTACTAAGTAGTATGTAGAAACCAGTCCAAATGTCCAAAAGGTGGACATTCAAGTCCCAAAGTAGTGTGGTGACCAGCCGATCGATTAAGTACCTGTTTCTTTCCAGTCTTCATCAGACCTGGGACCACTAACAAAAAGAAAATATTACACAAAAATATCAGAAGGACATTCAGACACCACCATCCCTCTTCCAGTGAAAAAGTATTGATTCAATTACCGTATATGGATTTTTTACACAATTTTCAAAAAAGAGGGACGCGGAGTGTAGACCCCCATAGCTGAAATGGTGTCTGGTTGTTAGTATAACCTTATGACCCCTAAAGGCATCGGAGGATCACGCATTCAGTTATCCAGGCCCTGCTATGTCTGGATCTCCAGACACTTTCACATCCCTCATACTGTAGCAAGTAGTATTTTTGAAATGCTAGTTTCCTTTCTGTTGTTGAACACCTTGCATACTTCCTGTATTAGCTTTCGTTCTTGCTGATGAGCTAAGATGCTTCTGGAATTCTAAACCCCTATAAATAAAGAGGCATTGCTTAGCAAAGGAGGCATGTTCTTCCTCTTCAACACGTGGGTTGTGTGAATTGTTCCAACAGCGGAGCGTCTCCAGCATCAATTTCACCTCGGCTACAGCTCAGTATGTGGCTTCTTGTGCACCCTAATGGTGCAACTAACATGTTTAAAAAGGCAAACATCTCATTTACAGCTGCCATTACACAAACCTCTTAAAGGTAAAGTAACATATTTCTAATGCAACATGCTAAAAGACACACCACAAACTATATCACAGCAGATACAACATACAAAATATTCCATACAAAGAATGTCAAATCCCATAATTTATGTTATTACACAGCCAAATTATGCACAGCACTCATAAAATTATAAAGAAGACCATTCATAAAAAACATGTCAAATCATTGGTCATATTCAGTCCATATGGAGAAATGCAATTCAACTGGTGTATCCAGTATGCCTCTTTTTGCAGCAGAATCTTGTGCACGTCTTCATTTCTGTCTGTTTGTTCATATTTGTATAAGGTGAAAAAACAAAAATCTTCACAGTCGTGATTCTTTTGCATAAAATGGCTGACCCCTGGTAGAGTTGCCAGTTCTTTGTCACATAACAGAAGCCCTGTTGGATCAGGCCAATAGCCCATCCAGTCCAACACTCTGTGTCACATAAGAACATAAGAGAAGCCCTGTTGGATCAGGCCAATAGCCCATCCAGTCCAACACTCTGTGTCACATAAGAACATAAGAGAAGCCCTGTTGGATCAGGCCAGTGGCCCCTCCAGTCCAGCACTCTGTGTCACATAAAAACATAAGAGAAGCCCTGTTGGATCAGGCCAGTGGCCCCTCCAGTCCAACACTCTGTGTCACATAAGAACATAAGAGAAGCCATGTTGGATCAGGCCAGTGGCCCCTCCTGTCCAACACTCTGTGTCACATAAGAACATAAGAGAAGCCCTGTTGGATCAGGCCAATGGCCCCTCCAGTCCAACACTCTGTGTCACATAAGAACATAAGAGAAGCCATGTTGGATCAGGCCAGGGGCCCCTCCTGTCCAACACTCTGTGTCACAGAAGAACATAAGAGAAGCCCTGTTGGATCAGGCCAGTGGCCCCTCCAGTCCAACACTCTGTGTCACATAAGAACATAAGAGAAGCCCTGTTGGATCAGGCCAGTGGCCCCTCCAGTCCAACACTCTGTGTCACATAAGAACATAAGAGAAGCCCTGTTGGATCAGGCCAATGGCCCCTCCAGTCCAACACTCTGTGTCACATAAGAACATAAGAGAAGCCCTGTTGGATCAGGCCAGTGGCCCCTCCAGTCCAACACTCTGTGTCACATAAGAACATAAGAGAAGCCATGTTGGATCAGGCCAATGGCCCCTCCAGTCCAACACTCTGTGTCACATAAAAACATAAGAGAGGCCCTGTTGGATCAGGCCAGTGGCCCCTCCAGTCCAGCACTCTGTGTCACATAAAAACATAAGAGAAGCCCTGTTGGATCAGGCCAGTGGCCCCTCCAGTCCAACACTCTGTGTCACATAAGAACATAAGAGAAGCCATGTTGGATCAGGCCAGTGGCCCCTCCTGTCCAACACTCTGTGTCACGTAAGAACATAAGAGAAGCCATGTTGGATCAGGCCAGTGGCCCCTCCAGTCCAACACTCTGTGTCACATAAGAACATAAGAGAAGCCCTGTTGGATCAGGCCAATGGCCCCTCCAGTCCAACACTCTGTGTCACATAAGAACATAAGAGAAGCCCTGTTGGATCAGGCCAGTGGCCCCTCCAGTCCAACACTCTGTGTCACATAAGAACATAAGAGAAGCCCTGTTGGATCAGGCCAGTGGCCCCTCCAGTCCAACACTCTGTGTCACATAAAAACATAAGAGAGGCCCTGTTGGATCAGGCCAGTGGCCCCTCCAGTCCAGCACTCTGTGTCACATAAAAACATAAGAGAAGCCCTGTTGGATCAGGCCAGTGGCCCCTCCAGTCCAACACTCTGTGTCACATAAGAACATAAGAGAAGCCATGTTGGATCAGGCCAGTGGCCCCTCCTGTCCAACACTCTGTGTCACATAAGAACATAAGAGAAGCCATGTTGGATCAGGCCAATGGCCCCTCCAGTCCAACACTCTGTGTCACATAAGAACATAAGAGAAGCCCTGTTGGATCAGGCCAATGGCCCCTCCAGTCCAACACTCTGTGTCACATAAGAACATAAGAGAAGCCATGTTGGATCAGGCCAGGGGCCCCTCCTGTCCAACACTCTGTGTCACAGAAGAACATAAGAGAAGCCCTGTTGGATCAGGCCAGTGGCCCCTCCAGTCCAACACTCTGTGTCACATAAGAACATAAGAGAAGCCCTGTTAGATCAGGCCAATGGCCCCTCCAGTCCAACACTCTGTGTCACATAAGAACATAAGAGAAGCCCTGTTGGATCAGGCCAGTGGCCCCTCCAGTCCAACACTCTGTGTCACATAAGAACATAAGAGAAGCCCTGTTGGATCAGGCCAGTGGCCCATCCAGTCCAACACTCTGTGTTACAGAAGAACATAAGAGAAGCCCTGTTGGATCAGGCCAGTGGCCCCTCCAGTCCAACACTCTGTGTCACATAAGAACATAAGAGAAGCCCTGTTGAATCAGACCAATGGCCCATCCAGTCCAACACTCTGTGTCACAGAAGAACATAAGAGAAGCCCTGTTGGATCAGACCAATGGCCCATCCAGTCCAACACTCTGTGTCACAGAAGAACATAAGAGAAGCCCTGTTGGATCAGGCCAATGGCCCATCCAGTCCAACACTCTGTGTCACATAAGAACCTAAGAGAAGCCATGTTGGATCAGGCCAGTGGCCCATCCAGTCCAACACTCTGTGTCACAGAAGAACATAAGAGAAGCCCTGTTGGATCATGCCAGTGGCCCATCCAGTCCAACACTCTGTGTCACATAAGAACATAAGAGAAGCCCTGTTGGATCAGGCCAGTGGCCCATCCAGTCCAACACTCTGTGTCACATAAGAACCTAAGAGAAGCCATGTTGGATCAGGCCAGTGGCCCATCCAGTCCAACACTCTGTGTCACATAAGAACATAAGAGAAGCCCTGTTGGATCAGGCCAGTGGCCCCTCCAGTCCAACACTCTGTGTCACATAAGAACATAAGAGAAGCCATGTTGGATCAGGCCAGTGGCCCCTCCAGTCCAACACTCTGTCACATAAGAACATAAGAGAAGCCCTGTTGGATCAGGCCAATGGCCCCTCCAGTCCAACACTCTGTGTCACATAAGAGAAGCCCTGTTGGATCATGCCAGTGGCCCATCCAGTCCAACACTCTGTGTCACATAAGAACATTAGAGAAGCCATGTCGGATCAGGCCAAAGGCCCATCCAGTCCAACAGGGCTTCTCTTATGTTCTTAGCAGACAAGAGCCAGTTGCTCAGGGGCCTGATAGGAGCCCTCTAGGGGCCAAATTTGGCACATAGGCCGCATGTTTGACACCCCTGCCTTAGAGCTTAGGCCCAAGTCAGTGGGGAATGCCAAATAAAGTATTTGCAATTAAATTAAACCAAAGAACTGGAGCATTACATCTCCTTGTGGGAACACCAGAAACACTTGAGGGAGCAGGAGTCATTGCTTATTATTAACCAATTTATAGAGACTTTCCTGCTGGAAGAGTAGGGATTTGAGGAAGGCGTTGAAGAGAAGGCCCAGAGGTCCCTCAAGCAAGTCAAAAGGGGCAATTGCTAGGGTTGCCAAGTCCAGTTCAAGAAATATCTGGGGACTTTGGGGGTGGAGCCAGGAGACTTTGGGGGTGGAGCCAGGAGCAAGGTTGTGACAAGCATCATTGAACTCCGAAGAAGGGAGTTCTGGCCATCACATTTAAATGGATCTTTTCAATGCCTTCCCTCCATTGGAAATGAGGGGTGGGGCACCTTCTTTGGGAGGTCATAGAATTGGACGCCCTAGTCCAATCCTTTTGAAACTTGGAGGATATTTAGGAGAGAGACACTGAACGCTATTCTGAAAATCTGGTGCCTCTACCTCAGAAAACAACCTCCCCAGAGCCCCAGATACCCATAGATCAATTCTCCATTACATGCTATGGAAATCGATCTACGTATGGAATAATGGAGTGCCCAGCAGACATTTCCCCCCCACTACTTTCTGATGACACTGAAGCGGGGGGGTCCCCTGTCCCCACCTGGGGACTGGGAACCCTATCTTTGGGGCAGCCTTTCATTGCTGGCCCTTTGGTCGTGCCCAAGTTGGCCTGCTTCTAGAGAACAGTGTCGTATTCAGAATCCTAAAGGCGTGGCTTCTTTCCTGCCGGCCCAGTTTGTGGCCCACCCCATCTGCCAGCAAGTCCTGTCCTCCATCTGGTGCGGGAGCCTGCAGAGCTGGCGGGGCAGCAACAGTGCCTGGAAGGTCTTCATCTCCTGCGCCATCTTCCTCCTGATGCCCCTCTTGTGCCTGGTCTACTGGGTGGCCCCCAAGTCCAAGGTGAGTGGATCCCGCGCAGGTGTGCAGTTAGGCGGAAGCGAATCCCCAGCGTGTCCAAAGTCCCTCTTGCCAGGATATTTGAAGCTGTGCAGGGCCCAGGCTTTGCGTGTCATTGTGCACTGGACTCAAGTGAAGTAGGGTGGCCAAGTCCAACTCAAAAAATATCTGGGGACTTTGGGGGTGGAGCCGGGAGGCCTTGGGAGTGGAGCCAGGAGACTTTGGGGGTAGAGCCAGGAGACTTTTGGGGGTGGAGCCAGGAGACTTTGGGGGTAGAGCCGGGAGACTTTGGGGGTGGAGCCAGGAGACTTTGGGGGGTAGAGCCGGGAGACTTTGGGGGTGGAGCCAGGAGACTTTGGGGGTAGAGCCGGGAGACTTTGGGGGTGGGGCCAGGAGACTTTGGGGGTAGAGCCGGGAGACTTTGGGGGTGGAGCCAGGAGACTTTGGGGGTAGAGCCGGGAGACTTTGGGGGTGGAGCCAGGAGACTTTGGGGGTGGCGCCGGGAGACTTTGGGGGTGGAGCCGGGAGACTTTGGGGGTGGAGCCGGGAGACTGTGGGGGTGGAGCTGGGAGGCTTTGGGGGTGGAGCCGGGAGACTGTGGGGGGTGGAGCCGGGAGACTTTGGGGGTGGAGCCGGGAGACTGTGGGGGTGGAGCTGGGAGACTTTGGGGGTGGAGCTGGGATACTTTGGGGGTAGAGCCAGGAGACTTTGGGGGTGGAGCCGGGAAACTTTGGGGGTGGAGCCAGGAGCAAGGGTGTGACAAGCATTATTGAACTCCAAAGGGAATTCTGGCCATCACATTTAAAGGGACGAAGTTGCACCTTTAAGACCAACCCATTTTTATTTAGAAGGTCAGCTTCTGTGTGCTCTTAAGCACACTTCATCAAACGAAAGCGCTAACGAAAGCTGACGTTCTAAATAAAAATCGGTTGGTCTTAAAGGTACACTTGACTCCTGCTTTGTTCAACTGCTTCAGCCCAAGACGGCTGCCCGCCTGGATCTATTTAAAGTGAACGCACACCTTTTAAATGCTTTCCCTGCATTGGAAAGAATGAAGGACAGGGGCACCTTCTTTGGGGGCTCGTAGAATTGGACCCCGTGGTCCAATCCTTTCGAAACTTGGGGGGCATTCTGGGGAGAGGCACTGGATGCTATGCTGAAAATTTGGTGCCTCTACCTCAGAAAACAATCTCCCAGAGCCCTACAGATCAATTGTCCATTATTTCAAATTTCTTTAATCGATCCACATATGGAATCAAGGAGCGCCCAGCAGACATTTCCCCCCCTCCCTCCCGCCTTCTGATGACCCTGAAGCGGGGGGAGGCCTCCGATCCGGGGGATCCCCTGCCCCCACCTGGGGATTGGCAACCCTAGGGAGCAACAGCAAACAGCCAGCCTTTATTGGCAAAAAGCGCTGAGGGCAGCAGGGCAACGTCTGTGGAAGAGCAGCAAGCCGAAGGAGGGTGCCTGGCCCAGGGCCCACGTGTGGCGGCGGGGACTCGAACTCGCGAGGCGCTTGGGGCTTCCTTCGCCGAGGAGGAGGGGCAGGGGGCGGGGCCCCTCTAGGACTCCAGCTGCCCGCGCGGCTTCCGCCCCCCTCTATGGCCGGCGTGGGGGCGGGCGGGGCCTCGGCGGAGACGTCACTTCCGGGCGGCAGGCACGAGGTGTCCCGGCGTCCCCCGCGCGGCCTCTTTCCGACTCGGGCGGCCCAAGATGGCGGACACGCAGGTGGGAGCTGCGGCGGCCCTGCAGGGAGTCAGGGGATGGCTGGGCCGCCTCCGGGCTCCTCCCGCCTTGGCTGCGCGTGGCTGGGCCGGGGAGCTGGGGGGCAGGGCGCCTCTGCCGCACGCCTTGGCCTGGCCCGCGTGGGGGGGGGGGGCTCCTGCTGCTGCTGGGGTTGCCAATCCCCAGGAGGGGGCAGGGGATCCCCCGGTTTGGAGCCGCCCCCCCCCCACTGCAGGGTCATCAGAGGGAGGGGCACGCCATTATAGCCTATGGAGACCGATTCCCGTAGGGTGGAATGGGGGATTGATCTGCATGTATCTGGGGAGGCTGGCTTTGAGGTAGAGGCACCGAGTTTTCAGCATAGCACCCAGCGCCTCTCTTCGAAGCACCCTCCAAGTTTCAAAGACGGGTCCGGTTCTATGAGTCTGGTGTTCAGTTTTGGGCACCACAATCTAGACAAGCTGGAACGGGTCCAGAGGAGGGCGACGAAGATGGTGAGGGCTCTGGAGACCAAGTCCTATGAGGAAAGGCTGAAGGAGCTGGGGATGTTTAGCCTGGAGAGGAGGCAGCTGAGAGGTGATAGGATCACCATCTTCAAGTCCTTGAAGGGCTGTCCTAGAGGGGATGAGGGGTCTGGAGACCAAGTCCTGTGAGGAAAGGTTGACTGAGCTAGAGGACGGGAACAAAGATGGTGAGGGGTCTGGAGACCAAGTCCTATGAGAAAAGGTTGACGGAGCTGGGCCTGCTTAGCCTGGAGAGGAGGTGGCTGAGAGGTGATCGGATCACCATCTTCAAGGACTTGGAATCATAGCGTTGGGACCTCTAGGGTCATCTAGTCCAACCCGCTGCACAATGCAGGAAACTCACAAATACTTGAAGGGCTGTCATCTAGAGGATGGTGTGGGATTGTTTTCTGTGGCCCCAGAAGGTAGGACCAAAACCAGTGGGTTGAAATTAAATCCAAAGAGTTTCCGGGGTAGATAAAAGAAGTTTTTAAAGATGTAAGAAATAGATTTATTACCATATGTTACCAATAAAATTGTTTTAAACATCTAAAAGAGTTTCCGGCTCAACATTAGGAAGAACTTCCTGACTGAGAGTGATTCCTCAGTGGGACAGGCTTCCTCGGGAGGTGGTGGGCTCTCCTTCCTTGGAGGTTTTTCAACAGAGGCTGGATGGCCATCTGACAGCAATGAAGATCCTGTGAATTTAGGGGGAGGCGTTTGTGAGTTTCCTCCATTGTGCACGGGGTTGGATTAGATGACCCTAGAGGTCCCTTCCAACTCTAGGATTCTATGAGTCCCCAAAGAAGGACTCCTTCATTATTTCCAGTGGAGGGGAGGCATTTAAAAGGTGTGTGGTCTCTTTAAATTTGATGGCCACAATTCCCTTTAGAGTCCAATGATGCTTGTCGCAACCTTGCTCCTGGATCCACCCCCAAAGTTCCCAGATATTTCTGGAATTGGACTTGGTAACCCTCAGTGCTGCTGGGCCTCAGCTTGGCGTTTCAGTCTTGACCCTGTTCTCTTTTTGTTGCTGCAGACCGAGAGGGCTTACCAGAAGCAGCCCACGATCTTCCAGAACAAGAAGCGGGTGCTTCTCGGGGAGACCGGCAAAGAGAAGCTCCCCCGCTACTACAAGAACATCGGCCTGGGCTTCAAAACCCCCAAAGAGGTGATTTGGGGGGAGGGGGGAGCCATGTTGGGGTAAAAGTGTATGACATTCATTTGTTTTCATTAGTTGCTTCATTCTGGACTCTGTTTTTCTCCCTAAGGGAGACCAAAAGCAGTTTTGGACATATGGACATCTGAAGTGGCCTTATACTGAATCAGACCCTTGGTCCATCAAAGTCAGTATTGTCTACTCAGACTGGCAGTGGCTCTCCAGGGTCTCAAGCTGAGGTTTTTCACGCCTATTTGCCTGGACCCTTTTTTGGAGATGCCAGGGATTGAGCCTGGGACCTTCTGCTTACCAAGCAGATGCTCTGCCACTGAGCCACCGTCCCTCCCCTAAAGTTTTTGTTGTTCCCCAATACTCCCACCTTTATCTTCACAGCAACAAGCCCATGAAGCAGGTTAGGCTGAGAGACTGTAAGTGGCCCAAGGCCACCCAACAGACTTCCATGACAGATTGAGAATTCAAACCTTGGGCTCCCAGATCCACTCCAGGATGCGGTCTCATAAATGGGCAGCAGAACTAAAAGGGAGAGAAAGGTTGCCTTTTTTCCTTTTCTTTTTTGCTGAGTGAGTAGCTCAGGTTCTCTCTGTCAGGACTTCTTTGTATCTCTGCAACAAAAACGGCTGCTTGTTTGGCAACGTATGTGGGAAGGTTTAGTAGCTGAAGAAGGAAAACCTTTGCGTGCTCCAGCCACTTGAAAGCATTTCTTTGTGCTGACTCATGATGTACAATCTCACGATGGTCTTCCAAGCCCCACTGATGAAGGGGTTTTGACGAGAGCGGCCAAAAGGCCTTGACTGAAGTCAGCTCATTTGGACTGATGCAAAAGAATGAAGTGGCTCTTGATGTCAAATGCATTAGGTAGGCCCCAGAACTAGCAGCCTTGCGCCTGGGCTTGACTACTCAGACTGCTGGTGAGGGCTGACCTGGTTAAACAAGATATCACTTATATTTATTTACATTATGTTTAAGTTTCTGACACAAGCAGACACAGTGAATCAATACAGTCAACAGATGGGAGAATCATTAAACAGGCAAATAGAATTAAGAGTGTAGAAACATCTAGAAGTCTAAAAACAGGATTGAAAAAAAAGTATAAGTATTAATATGAGGTGCTAAGCAATGCAAAATTCCATAGCAGCATCCTAGTTTAAGCAAGCTATGAACAGGAGTACAGACCGCAGTCTGATAATTTTTCCAGGTAACTTTGTGAATAATTTAGCACAGTGCAGTTCTATAAATGCAAGTGCAGGCAGTATTTTAGCTGTATGGAGATTGATTCTGTCTTTATTGTTAGCAGTTTGAAGCAATAACTGTGCAGCCTTAGATTTGCTTCCTCTGTGTGAAGCTAGGCCTCTTTTCTGTATGTCTGCTTAGAAAGGGATTTGTTGAGAAGCTGTTTCTAGGAAGCTGAAGTGTTGTGCTGCAGGGAGGTTGGGAATAGTGCTTCTTCCCCACCCCCCAAATCTTGGGACTTTGCTGATAAAACTATCTCTGGTTTTTCTCCTAGGCTATTGAGGGCACTTATATTGACAAGAAATGCCCCTTTACTGGCAATGTGTCCATTCGGGGCCGTATTCTGTCAGGTAGGAGGGGGTTCTGTTTTGAATATGTGGAAAAAAATGTGTACTGTGATTTGTGGTTGCTTTTTAAAATTAACGGCATGATTTGTTCCCTACAAGCACAGGGCTGTAATTCAGAAACAGGAAAATGCTTGTGTCTAGTGATGGGAAAATTGGATAAACAGAGGGAAATTGTTATAGCCAAAAGTGCACATTTCTTGTTCAAGGGCAGACCGAGTATTTAATTTTTGTACAATTTTATTCGATATTTATATCCTGCTTTTCTTTTCAGCGGGGACTAAAATGATCTTGCATCATTATTTTCCCTTCTATCCTATCTGGGTTCTTAATTCTTGGAGATATTAGCAGGATGCTCTTGCAGCCAGTTCTGGCGCATCTTCCTGGTATCACAGGACTAGATGAAACACTAGGCTTCCGTTTTTGGTTATCGGTTTCTTCTTTTGGGTGTTGCACATCTTAGCAGGAGTGAAACAGAGGGGGCCACGAGGGATAAGTTAACTGCTGCAGTAAGCTGCTGCGTCTGCGTATCAACCACCACCACCGCCTTTATTGGCATTGTACACGAAGAAGTGTCTGCATATCAAGGTGGTGAGTTGGGTCACTTCGCAACTGTAGGCAGTGCTGCACCGCCCCCACCTTGTGCCATGATGGCCACATCCGCCCCCCCAGTCCTTGAGCTGCAAGTGATGTTTCTTCTCACGATGGTCTGCTGAACCCCCGTGGTGAGGGGCTCTGATGAAATTGCCCAGTGGCTTAACTGATGCTGTTTGAAGGACATGAAGGGCGTGTGAGCGGGTGCAGTTAGCCAAACCACAAGGGGGTGGCACTGTTGGAAAGGGTAGCATGCGCAGACTGTAGTGGAACGAAAGAGTAACCATTCCTGTGATCCACATTAAAAACGTGGGAAGTTTTAATGTTTTGCTGCGTGGCTTTAAATTATGACTGTTATTTTGCATTTAAATCATGTTTCCACACTGGTGACTTTGTCCTTTAGACCTTTATTGGCATTAATGTAAGGATACAGTATAGTTTAAAACCAACAGTAACACTATAGAATATAATAAAACCTTAAAAACCAGCAAAAGTGAAATGACAAAAAATAGCTGCGGGCTATGCATGAGTAAAAGCCTCTCTGATTTGGATCGCAGCCTGTAAAAAGCAAGCAACGTGAGTAGTGACAAAGTTGTGTTTCCCGTGGAGTAAAAAGCGGACCTTGGCATTGTCAGAAAGGCCTTGATGGTCAGAGAGCAGAGCATCTAGGTATCTTGCTTGTGGACTGCTATAGAAAGGGCAGTCCAGAAGAACATGAGGGACCGTTTCGATGACTCCTTGGCTACAAGGGCATCGTCTAAGATTGTGGGGGATTCTGTGGTATCTTCCGAAGAGGATGGCCGATGGTAATGCATTGAATGTAGCCAGCATGAGTGGCCCTCAGTCTTTTGGATAAGATCAAGTGCGATGTGGGGCTTTGTGCCTTTGCAAAAGGGTGACGGGCTGTCTGTCGCTAGGGATGACCCTGCCAACAGAAGCTGGGTGGCCATGGAATGCTGGGGCGTTGGCTTTCCTGTACTGCTTGGTGGGAGGGGGGTTGGACTAGACGGCCTTGCCACAGCCCCTTTGGGCTCTGACTCTCACATCCCTGGAGATGGGCGGGTGAGTGGAGGGAGCCGTGGGTGTGGCCCGCACGGCCTTGACTTCTCTCCTTGTCCCAGGCGTGGTCACCAAGATGAAGATGCAGCGCACCATCGTCATCCGGAGGGACTACCTGCATTACATCCGCAAGTACAACCGCTTTGAGAAGCGCCACAAGAACATGTCGGTGCATCTGTCCCCCTGCTTCCGGTAAGGGCGTGCCAGCTTGGCCTTTGAGTGGACTGGCTCTTGAGGGCAGCTTGAAGATGCGATTGGTGCCCTTTGGGTGGTGTCTGTACCAGGGCTGCCTTCTCTCTGAGATCCCATAGAGCAGGAGTGGCCAGTGGTAGCTGTACAGATGTTTTTTGCCTACAACTCCCATCAGCCCCAGCCAGCATCTGCTTATCCGTAGACCATTTTAAAAGTAATTTATATAATTTTGAAATTAATTTTTCATTGTCTCCAAGCAGAACTTTTTCCATTTCTGTTTGCTCTTTTCTTATTCCTTCAGTTTTAATGTCATTCTCCACCAAGCTCACTATTTGTTGCATTTGAAACCAATCATTTATTATTCAGTTCTTCAGCAGTTTTCAATTCTATTTTGCCACTTTGTATTTTTAATAGTTGATTATATGACAACCACTTTTCTTCACCCATCTCAGCTGTTATTTTTATCACTTCGGCTGGCACTATCCATAACGGTTTTCTCTCATCATATTTCTTATATTTTATCCATGTATTTAGCAAGCTGTTTCTTATATAATGGTGAGAGAAAAAGCCGTCTATCTTTTTTCCCCCATAATACTTATAAGATGCCAGCCAAATTTATTTCCATGACCTTCCAACGCTAAGAGTTTTTTGTTTAACAACATTATACATTCTTTTCTCCATATTAAGCAAACTGCTTCATGATATAATTTTAAGTCTGGTAATTGAAATCCACCTCTCTCTTTTGCATCTGTTAAAATTTTCATTTTAATTCTTGGTTTCTTCCCTGCCCACATAGACTCTGAAATTTTTCTTTGCCATCTATTAAATTGTTTACTGTCTTTCACAATCAGAATAGTTTGAAACAAATACATTATTCTTGGTAGAATATTCATTTTAATTGTGGCTATTCTACCCAACAGTGAAAAATTGTTTATTCCACGTTAACATATCTTCATCCATTTTACGCCATAGCTTCTCATAATTATTTTTGAACAAATCAATATTCTTCATTGTTATCGCCACACCCAAATATTTTACCTTGGAGGTAACTTCACAGCCCGTTAGTCTCTGCAATTCTTGTTGCTTATTTATTTGCATATTTTTACATAGAAGTTTTGATTTTTCTTTATTAATACAAAGTCCCGCCAACTCCCCATATTCTTGTATTTTGGCTAACAACAAAGGTGTGACTTGTATGGGGTTTTCATTTATAAACATTATATCATCTGCAAATGCTCTGTATTTGTAAGTAAATCCTTTTACTTTTAATCCTTCTATTTCTTTATCTTCTTGAACTGGCAGAGACTGACCAAGAGAGAGATCTTGGGGTACTGGTAGATAACTCACTGAAAATGTCAAGACAGTGTGCGATTGCAATAAAAAAGGCCAACACCATGCTGGGAATTATTAGGAAGGGAATTGAAAACAAATCAGCCAGTATCATAATGCCCCTGTATAAATCGATGGTGAGGTCTCATTTGGAGTACTGTGTGCAGTTCTGGTCGCCGCACCTCAAAAAGGTTATTATAGCATTGGAGAAAGTCCAGAAAAGGGCAACTAGAATGATTAAAGGGCTGGAACACTTTCCTATGAAGAAAGGTTGAAACGCTTGGGACTTTTTAGCTTGGAGAAACGTCGACTGCGGGGGTGACATGATAGAGGTTTACAAGATAATGCATGGGATGGAGAAAGTAGAGAAAGAGGTACTTTTCTCCCTTTCTCACAATACAAGAACTTGTGGGCATTCAATGAAATTGCTGAGCAGACAGGTTAAAACGGATAAAAGGAAGTACTTCTTCACCCAAAGGGTGATTAACATGTGGAATTCACTGCCACAGGAGGTGGTGGCGGCCACAAGCATGGCCACCTTCAAGAGGGGTTTAGATAAAAATATGGAGCAGAGGTCCATCAGTGGCTATTAGCCACAATGTGTGTGTGTGTATATATATATAAAAAAATTTTGGCCAGTGTGTGACACAGAGTGTTGGACTGGATGGGCCATTGGCCTGATCCAACATGGCTTCTCTTATGTTCTTATGAATTTGCATCAGTAATATTTCAAGAGTCATTATAAACAACAGTGGAGAAAGTGGACAACCTTGTCTTGTACCTTTACTAATTATCATGTCTTCTGTAAGATCAGCATTTATACATAACCTTGCATGTTGTTCAGTATATATTGCTTTTATCATTCTTATAAAGCTTTCTCCCAGCTCCCATTTTCTCCATTACTGCAAACATAAATTTAAATTGTCAAATGCTTTCTCTGCGCCCGCAAAGAATAATGCTACTTCCTTTTCTGGATGTCTTTCATAATATTCTACAACATTTACAACAGTTCTGATATTGTCTCTTATTTGCCTTTTGGGAAGAAACCCCGCTTGGTCTTTCTTTATAAAAGTTATCAAATGTTGTTTAAACCGTTCTGCCAAGATTCTTGTATATATTTTATAGTCATTATTTAATAATTAAATTGGTCTATAATTTTTTACGTTCGTAACATCTCTATCTTCCTTTGGAATCAACGAAATAACAGCTTCCTTCCACGTATTTGGTATTTTCCCTTTTGTTCTTATCATATTCAGCAGTTTCTGAAGTTTCGGGATTAACTCCCCTTTGAGGGTTTTAAAAAATTTAGCTGTATATCCATCTGGCCCAGCTGCTTTTCCATTTTTCATTGCATTAATTGCTGCTTCAATTTCTATTTTTTCAATGGGATCGTTCAAAACTTTTCGCATATTTTCTGCTACGGGTGCTGTTTTTAGAATAAATGCTGACCTTACAGAAGACATGATAATTAGTTTCCAGAGTCATTTATTTAACGTTTATTTGTCTTTCTTTTGCCTCCAGGGATGTGCAGATCGGGGACATCGTGACTGTGGGCGAGTGCCGTCCCCTCAGTAAAACGGTCCGCTTCAACGTCCTCAAGGTGACCAAGGCTGCTGGCACCAAGAAGCAGTTCCAAAAGTTCTGAAGTCTATTCTGGTTTGTTGGGATGTGCAAATAAACTTTTTGTAAAGACTCATCAGGCTGCTGAGTGATGTGATTGCTAAGGGGTGGGTGAAAGTACAATGCTTGTGGGCTTGCCCGTGGGAGGAGGTTTTGCTCAGCCCTGTTTAGAAGACTGGCCATGGCAGGTGTGTGTACACGCAACCTTAGGGAAGGGACGTAGCTCAGTGGGAGGGCTTGGGGGGGCCACAGTAGAGCTTCTAGTGTCCTGGCCCCACTGGTGGACCTCCTGATGGCGCCTGGGTTTTTTGACCACTGTGTGACACAGAGTGTTGGACTGGATGAGCCATTGGCCTGATCCAACAGGGCTTCTCTTATGTGACACAGAGTGTTGGACTGGAGGGGCCACTGGCCTGATCCAACAGGGCTTCTCTTATGTTCTTATGTGACACGGAGTGTTGGACTGGATGGGCCATTGGCCTGATCCAACAGGGCTTCTCTTATGTTCTTATGTGACACAGAGTGCTGGACTGGAGGGGCCATTGGCCTGATCCAACATGGCTTCTCTTATGTTCTTATGTGACACAGAGTATTGGACAGGATGGGCCATTGGCCTGATCCAACATGGCTTCTCTTATGTTCTTATGTGACACAGAGTATTGGACAGGATGGGCCATTGGCCTGATCCAACATGGCTTCTCTTATGTTCTTATGAGACACAGAGTGTTGGACTGGAGGGGCCATTGGCCTGATCCAACAGAGCTTCTCTTATGTTCTTATATGACACCGAGTGCTGGACTGGAGGAGCCACTGGCCTGATCCAACATGGCTTCTCTTATGTTCTTATGAGACACAGAGTGTTGGACTGGAGGGGCCATTGGCCTGTGTGGCGGAACCGGCCCGATTCTGCCTTCAGACCCGGTCCCGTCAGCTCCCTATGGAGTCGCCAACTCCTGGAGGGAGCTATGTCTCCTCCTGCCCCTTGGGCTCGCTGCCACCACCTGCTCAGTCCCGGGGTTCAGATTGAGAGGAACAGGACTCCCAATCCCCCTCTCCTGCTATGAGGCTAGGCCTCAAGGTCCTCTGCCACCCTGCACTTGGGTTTCACAGAGACCTCAGCGCTTCTTTGGGGCACCCCTGGAGGATTGGCACCTTATCCAACTGCATGCCTTCCCCCTTCCCCGGGGCCCCCTTCTCAAAACAGCGTGGTCTAAAGCGGTCTGGGGATCTAGGTGGTACAGAGATTGATTGCCAGCATTTAAACAGTAAAAATATTTATTTAAAAAGAGAAAAAGATAGGAAAAGGAAAACAAACCAAAAACAGTTGCCTTTAAAAAGTTAACACAGCCTAGTACAGCACAACACAGCTCCCAGAGGTGGTCCTGGGAGACGGAGGAGTACATCTTAAAGACTAGACATTCCTTCTGAATGCAGCATGCAACGTTTTGTCCAGAAAGGACATGGGCACCTAGGGTGCTGGACTTTGTGTATTATTGGAGAAATACCTGAATGTTTGTGTAATATTTTGGTTAATGGGTTTCTCCTTGTTTGTTTGGATTCTGCTACGGGGTCACCTCTGTAGGAGGCAACCCCTCCGGCTCAGAATTTAAGGAGGGGGACGTGTGGAGAAACGCCATCTGAGAGTGTTGGTGCTTCATCCAAAAAGGCAGGGATCAGTAAATCCATTCAGCAGGCTTTGTAGCCTTCCCCTCACTCCCCCCCTCCCTTCCAGAGCCAAACCAACAACGCTAGGGGGAAAGTCTCCTAGAGAGGCAGGAAGGGCTGTTGTTCTTGCCATGTGCTAGGCAGGAAGAGTTGCTCAGTTGGAAGCCAGCGCTCGAGCGAGCATGTGGTGAGCAATGGAGGCTCCTGCCGGGGAGGCCCCCCAGGCAGGCAGACTAAGTAAGTAATTCAAAAAGGGCAGAGTATGTTTAGATCAGGGCCAACCGGATGCGTTTATAATCAACTTTTCTTTGTTATGCTGTTTGCTGTGCTGGGCTTTGCTGTGCTGGGCTGTGCTGTGCTAATTTTGTAGATGCAACTGCTTTTGTTTTGGTGTTTTTCTTTTCCTATATTTTTCTCTTTTAAATAAATGTTTTTACTGTTTAAATGCTGGCAAATCAATCTCTGTACCACCTAGATCCCCAGACCGCTTTAGACCACGCTGTTTTTGAGAAGGGGGCCCCGGGGAAGGGGGAAGGCATGCAGTTGGATAAGGTGCCAATCCTCCAGGGGTGCCCCAAAGAAGCGCTGAGGTCTCTGTGAAACCCAAGTGCAGGGTGGCAGAGGACCTTGAGGCCTGGCCTCATAGCTGGAGAGGGGGATTGGGAGTCCTGTTCCTCTCAATCTGAACCCTGGGACTGAGCAGGTGGTGGCAGCGAGCCCAAGGGGCAGGAGGAGAAATAGCTCCCTCCAGGAGTTGGCGACTCAATAGGGAGCTGACGGGACCGGGTCTGAAGGCAGAATCGGGCCGGTTCCGTCACAGCCTGATCCAACAGAGCTTCTCTTATGTTCTTATGTGACACAGAGTGTTGGACTGGAGGAGCCATTGGCCTGATCCAACAGGGCTTCTCTTATGTTCTTATGTGACACAGAGTGTTGGACTGGAGGGGCCATTGGCCTGATAATAATAATAATAATAATTTATTCTTATATCCCGCCCTCCCCCGCCAAAGGCTACATGATCCTACAGGGCTTCTCTTACATTCTTATGTAACACATTGCATGTGTATGTATCAAATAGAAGATGATTGTGCACAAACTTGGGGGTCTGTTTTGGATCCTCTGTTCTTGATAGAACCCTGTTTTGAACTGAGCCAGTAGAACCAGACTCTTCAGAGTCTTCCAGGTCTGTGGGAGTGGGCAGGCACTTCCTGAGCCAGTTTTCTCTTAAAGGAAACCTGTTCCTCATTGGCTGCTTCGGCCTCAGGGTATAGGCAGGGTTTATCTGTGCAAGGGAAGCAACGGATGTGCGGTTCTCAGGTTAGAATGGGTGCAGCAAGTGTTGCTCTTCCAGCCCTTCCTGTGGTTGAAAAAGAAGATGCTCCAGCAGCGATGATCCTAAAACATGAACATGTTCACATGTCATAAGGATGATCATGATTCACTGTGTGATCTGCCTACTGGTCCCTTTGAACTCAAAACAGTAGGCTGGACATAGAAGTTTCTTTTCCAGGATCCAGAGTTTGGGTGAGAGATTCAAGTAGAATCCTGGAGTTGGAAGGGACCTCCAGGCCATCTAGTTCAACCCCTTGCACAATACAGGAAACCCACAAACACCTCCCCCTAAATTCACAGGATCCTCATTGCTGTCAGATGGCCATCTAGCCTCTGTTGAAACACCTCCAAGGAAGGAGAGCCCACCACCTCCCAAGGAAGCCTGTTCCACTGAGGAACCGCTCTAAACTCACAAACACCTCCCCCTAAATTCACAGGATCCTCATTGCTGTCAGATGGCCATCTAGCTTCTGTTGAAAAACCTCCAAGGAAGGAGAGCCCACCACCTCCTGAGGAAGCCTGTTCATAGAATCCTAGAGTTGGAAGGGACCTCCAGGGTCATCTAGTCCAACCCCCTGCACAATGCAGGAAACCCACAAACCCCTCCCCCTAAATTCACAGGATCCTCATTGCTGTCAGATGGCCATCTAGCCTCTGTTGATAACCTCCAAGGAAGGAGAGCCCACCACCACCTGAAGAAGCCTGTTCATATGATCCTAGAGTTGGAAGGGACCTCCAGGGTCATCTAGTCCAACCCCCTGCACCATGCAGGAAACCCACAAATACCTCCCCCTAAATTCACAGGATCTTCATTGCTGTCAGATGGCCATCTAGCCTCTCTTTAGAAACCTCCAAGGAACGAGAGCCCACCACCTCCCGAGGAAGCCTGTTCCACTGAGGAACCCCTCTAAACACACAAACCCCTCCCCTTAAATTCACAGAATCTTCATTGCTGTCAGATGGCCATCTAGCCTCTGCTTAAAAACCCTCAAGGAAGGAGAATCCTAGAGTTGGAAGGGACCTCCAGGCCATCTAGTCCAACCCCTTGCACAATGCAGGAAACCCACAAACACCTCCCCCTAAATTCACAGGATCCTCATTGCTGTCAGATGGCCATCTAGCCTCTGTTGAAAAACCTCCAAGGAAGTAGAGCCCACCACCTCCTGAGGAAGCCTGTTCATAGAATCCTAGAGTTGGAAGGGACCTCCAGGGTCATCTAGTCCAACCCCTTGCACAATGCAGGAAACTCACAAACACCTCCCCCTAAATTCACAGGATCCTCATTGCTGTCAGATGGCCATCTATCCTCTGTTGATAACCTCCAAGGAAGGAGAGCCCACCACCACCTGAAGAAGCCTGTTCATATGATCCTAGAGTTGGAAGGGACCTCCAGGGTCATCTAGTCCAACTCCCCGCACCATGCAGGAAACCCACAAATCCCTCCCCCTAAATTCACAGGATTTGCATTGCTTTCAGATGGTCATCCAGCCTCCTTGAAAAACCTTCAAGGAAGGAGAGCCCATATTTTTCTCAAAACATTTTTTTGGGGGGGGGGGCGGAGGGAGAGGCAGTACAAAGCTTCCTAAAGGTTAGGGAACACTTTCTTAACCATTATGTCCAAATGGCAAACCTGGAGTGCGTGGGATGGCCTCACAAAGAAGTGAAGCTTAACTGAGGGCAGCTAGAGGTCCTCCATCCACCACAATACCTTTGAAGCCTGTGAGTTGTCTTCGCAGAGGCTGTTCTGCAGGCAGGATGGTGCTGTCCCAGCAGGGAGGCTCTTATGGTCTCAGATGGGGCATGAGAGAGGCTTTTGCCAGTTCCCCTCCCACGTGGTAAGAGGCTGCCAAGTTCCCCTTCCCAGCAGAATAAAAACATCAGCAGAACACTGCCAAGTCAGACCAGGGAGGGTCCATGTAGTCCAGCCTCCTGTCTCACACAGGGGCCAGCCAGTTCTTATAGAGGGCCAACAACAGGGCAGAGAGGCCGAGGCCCTCATAAGAACATCAGAAGAGCCCTGCTGGGTCAGACCAGGGAGGGTCCATGTAGTCCAGCCTCCTGTCTCACACAGCGGCCAGCCAGTTCCTCTGGAGGGCCAGCAACAGGGCAGAGAGGCCGAGGCCTTCCCCTGAGAAGAACATCAGAAGAGCCCTGCTGGGTCAGACCAGGGAGGGTCCATGTATTTCAGCCTCCTGTCCCACACAGTGGCCACCCAGTCCCTCTGGAGGGCCAACAACAGGGCAGAGAGGCTGAGGCCTTCCCCTGAGAAGAACCTCAGAAGAGCCCTGCTGGATCAGACCAGGGAGGGTCCATCTAGTCCAGCCTCCTGCCTCACACAGTGGCCAGCCAGTTCCTCTGGAGGGCCAACAACAGGGCAGAGAGGCCGAGGCCTTCCCCTGAGAAGAACATCAGAAGAGCCCTGCTGGGTCAGACCAGGGAGGGTCCATGTAATCCAGCCTCCTGTCTCACACAGAGGAACTGGGTGGCCAACAACAGAAATTGCAAGGCTCTCATTTGTTGTCAATAGCATTTTGTTGATTTTTTGAAGGGGAAAAGGAAAATGAAGGGGAAAAATGATTTCAGTATACTATGATTTCTATTCTATCTTACACAATATTTTCACTTGAAATTCCACAAGTCATTATTAAATCACTTATTCTATTACTTCATCGTTATTAATCATCACTTATTCTATTACTTCATCGTTATTAATCATCAATATGCCAGTGTCTACACCACCATCTCCTCTCATTTTTTTCATATGAATATTACTCCCCAAAAGTTAGACACGTTTCAATGTATTAGCCTTTCAGATGCCATGAGACCTTTGCGCTTACTGCAGGAGACAAGGGCTTGCTATGAAGAGGCCAGTTTCAGACAGAAGCTGCGTTGGTCTGCAGTAGTGAGTCCAGCAGCAGACTCACAAAGCTGCCTTCTAGAGCCAATTTGGTGTAGGGAACCAGGTTTGATCCCCCACTCCTCCACTTGCACCTGCTGGCCTTGGGTCAGCCATAGCTTTCGTAGGAGTTGTCCTTGAAAGGGCAGCTTCTGTCAGAGCTCTCTCAACCCCACCCACCTCACAGGGTGTCTGTTGTGGGGGAGGAAGGGAAAGGAGATTGTAAGCCGCTCTGAGATTCAGAGTGTAGGGTGGGGTATAAATCCAATATCATCATCTTATCTGGGAGATTCCCCACTCCTCCACTTGCACCTGCTGGAATAGCCTTGGGTCAGCCATAGCTCTGGCAGAGGTTGTCCTTGAAAGAGTATCCCTACAAGAAATTAGAAGAGCCCTCCATCCCAAGAGACCATCCACATCAAATCCCGCGCCACACACAAATGTGGGTACAGCCTTCCTGCCTTACATAAAATCTCACCGACCGCATTGGCAAAATTCTCAAACGCCACAATGTGGACACAATCTTCAAGCCCACACAACAGATCTGCCACTTGCTGCGCTCGGCCAAAGGTATGAGAGATCCACTTTCAACCCCTGAAGTCTACAAAATACCCTGCTCCTGTGGTGCAGTCTATGTTGGCACTACCCAACACAGTATCAACACCCGCCTCACCGAACACAAGAGACACTGTCGCTTGTTTCAGCCAGAAAAATCAGCTGTCGCTGAACATACACTTCAAGAAGGAGACCACGTCATCCACTTTGAAAGAACTGAAGTCCTTTCTACGGTCTCACATTATCACACCCGCCTGAACAGAGAAGCTATTGAGATTTACAAACACCAGCACAACTTTAACAGAAAGGAAGAAGGCATTTCCATCCACCATTCTTGGTATCCAGCTCTGCAAAACACCCTACAGACTATAAATTGCAGAAATTCACAGAACAACCAGCACATTCAACAGAACAATCAGCACAGTCAACAACCATCTTCCTTATCTTCACACCCCTTCCAACCCTCCCAGCAATTAACACAGAACAATGGTCACATTCAACAGCCAGTTTCCTTATCACTACCCTTCCAGGAAGCCCCACCAAACAATGGGCACATCCACAAACCTATTTCCCTTTCATCACACCCCCTCCAGCCTAGAAATAGCAGCTCTCCAGCAGCCCTGGCCCCACTCAATGCACAGCAGCCAAGAAGGTCAGAGCGCCTGCTCCGGCTGCAACGCCACTGAGGATGTTCTCCGCAGCTGAGAACGAAATGTCTGGAAGAAAAACTTTCTCCAGTAGAACATGGCACTTGAGCCCGAAAGATTCTACAAACCCTAATGATGTTACCAGCCGTGAAAACCTGAAATCTTTGAAAACATAGCTACCTTCTGAAACTACTTTCTAGAACTCTCCTTCTGAAACGGATCAGAACCACTGCAAAGCTGTACTGTTGGCTCCTAATCCACATTAGACAACTGGCGTGGAAACCCACACAGACAACGTGTTAATAAAGCTACTGGCAAATTTAGCTCTATTTTAATTGGACTGGAAGCGTCTACAGAAGAAACAAGGGCCAAGATCTAAGCTACGGTTCCTCAAAGAAGTACTTGTGTTGTAGGGATATTGCGCTTAACCATTCTTTGCTGCTTTAAGTTTTGATTGTTAAAAATGCTGTTTGCCGTTTCCTGCTCCCTCAGGGCTGGCATGTTCACTTTCTTTGATTTGAATTTAAAAATAAAAGCGGCAGAGGACCCTTCATTCAGCCACTTCCAACCATCGCACACCGCTGAGAGGCTGTGCAACTCACATTATAACCTGAAGCAAATAATGCGCCGTGGGGGGAAACAATGCTCGCCTACTCTCCAAGGGCCCCAGGTGGCCTGACAGCTGCCTGCCTCAAAAGACTGCCTGGGGAAATGCCCCAGAGGGATTCCCAATAGAGCAGAGTTCCTTTTAGTACAGTACAAATACTTCTAGACTCATGGCTGCAACCTCCATGCCAAGGGAACCCCATAGAGACAGAGGGAGGGAGGGAGGGATTCTGCTGCGCCAATGAGCCTTGGCAAGCCCTGTGCTTTTCTCTCCTCCCTTGGAGCAGCCAGGTAGGTGAACACGCTGAAGATGCTCTGTTGAGGGTGTCTATGTGGGGTTGGCCAGCAATTCCTGCACTCCGTAGCCAACAGAACCAACGCAGCTCATCGCCCACTTCAGAGGCCTTCCAGAGATCTCAATGCCCCTCATCTGGAACTGACTGCTGGACAGGCAGATTCCAACCAACTGCAGGGCCCCAAGTTGACCCTCTGAGACCTGAGGAAGACCAGAGCAGGAGAAGAAGACAGGGAGGCTGGAATTCAAGTGCCAAAAGCAGCACCTGCAGTTTTTCCTTGCAGGACCCAGGTAATTTCACAGCAAAGAAAGCTCTTTAGATCTGCTCCCTTTAACCGTCGTTGCTGAGCTGTACACTAAACGTTTCTTCAGATTCTTTCACACAGTAAGAGAATTTGTACATGGCACCAAAACAGGGCAAGAGGTGGGCAAGCTGAAGTTGGTTGCCTAGCTTGTTTTCAAGCATGAGACTTAGTATTAGAGTCAGATACAAGTGGAACACTTAAGGAAAGGAAAGGTCCCCTGTGCAAGCACCAGTCGTTTCCGACTCTGGGGTGACGTTGCTTCACAATATTTTTACGGCAGACTTTTTACGGGGTGGTTTGCCATTGCCTTCCCCAGTCATCTACACTTTCCCCCCAGCAAGCTGGGGACTCATTTTACCCACCTTGGAAGGATGGAAGGCTGAGTCAACCCTGAGCCAGCTACCTGAACCAGCTTCTGCTGGGATCGAATGCCGGTTGTGAGCAGAGGGCTCCGACTGCAGTACTGCAGCTTTACCACTCTGTGCCACAGGGCTCCTTCAGTGTAGATAGGAAAGGAAAGGTCCCCTGTGCAAGCACAGTCGTTTCTGACTCTGGGGTGACGTTGTTTTCACAACTTTTTAATGGCAGACTTTTTACGGGGTGGTTTGCCATTGCCTTCCCCAGTCATCTACGCTTCCCCCCCAGCAAGCTGGGGACTCATTTTACTGACCACGGAAGGCTGGAAGGCTGAGTCAGCCTTGGGCCGGCTACCTGAACCAGCTTTCTCTGGGATAGAACTCAGGTCGTGAGCAGAGAGTTCAGACCACAGTACTGCTGCTTTACCTCTCTGTGCCACGGGGCCGCTAACGGTCTAATGGTCAGGAACACTTAAACGTTGGCTCTGATGGTCATTTGAATACAAATGCCTCCTCTCCGCTTTCAGCATCTGCCGTAACAACAATTGGAATGTAACTCAAAGTCAATTTCATATACGCACCTGGCCAAGGAGACCTGGGGTGGGAGGGTGGGGCAGTGTGCACACAGATTGCAACTCATGCACATAGAAGGGGAACGCAAAGCCCCCCAAAGATTTCCCAAAATAAGATTTGCCCTGGAGCAGTGGGACAGAGGCAGTTTTCCACACAGACATTGTGTTCCACTTTGCTTCCCAAATTATTTTTCACCAGAATGTCCAGAGTACACTAGTGTGCAGTTGTGAACATATGAAGCTGCCTTATACTGAATCAGACCTTTGGTCCATCTAAGTCAGTATTATCTTCTCAGACTGGCAGCTGCTCTCCAGGGTCCCAAGCTGAGGTTTTTCACACCTATTTGCCTGGACCCTTTTTTGGAGATGCCAGGGATTGAACCTGGGACCTTCTGCTTCCAAGAAGATGCTCTACCACTGAGCCCACCGTCCCTCCCCTTTTGTGCACCTTCTCGTTTTCGCCCTGCTCTGCTGTGATTTCTCCTAGGCTTGCTATGGTGTGATCTTTCCAGAAAAGACTGTCGTCAGAGTGGGTTTGCCCACTATGTGGGTGAGAAAGTGCAGATTTACTGCACAGTGATATGGCTAGAATGTTTTTTTCCCCCTTTAAGAAGCCAGCTAAAGGTCTTCTGACAGGACAGGGGTGGGGTGGGAGAGAAATGGCAAGCATCTAAATTGATTTATTTAAAATACTGATGCCATGCCTTATCTATCTATTGATGCCATCTCCTTACCTCATACATAAGAACATAAGAGAAGCCATGTTGGATCAGGCCAATGACCCATCCAGTCCAACACTCTGTGTCACATAAGAACATAAGAGAAGCCCTGCTGGATCAGGCCAGTGGCCCCTCCAGTCCAACACTTTGTGTCACATAAGAGAAGCCCTCTTGGATCAGGCCAATGACCTATCCAGTCCAACACTCTGTGTCACACAGTGGCCAATATATGTGTGCACACACACACACACACACACACACACATATATACTGTGGCTAATAGCCACTGATGGACCTGTGCTCCATATTTTTATCTAAACCCTTCTTGAAGGTGGCTATACTTGTAGTTGCCACCACCTCCTGTGGCAGTGAATTCCACATGTTAATCACCCTTTGGGTGAAGAAGTACTTCCTTTTATCCGTTTTAACCTGTCTGCTCAGCAATTTCATCGAATGCCCACGCGTTCTTGTATTGTGAGAAAGGGAGAAAAGTACTTCTTTCTCTACTTTCTCCATCCCATGCATTATCTTGTAAACCTCTATCATGTCACCCCGCAGCCGACGTTTCTTCAGCTAAAGAGCCCCGAGCGTTTCAACCTTTCTTCATAGGGAAAGTGTTCCAGCCCTTTAATCATTCTAGTTGCCCTTCTCTGGACTTTCTCCAATGCTATAATATCCTTTTTGAGGTGCGGCGACCAGAACTGCACACAGTACTCCAAATGAGACCGCACCATCGATTTATACAGGGGCATTATGATACTGGCTGATTTGTTTTCAATTCCCTTCCTAATAATTTCCAGCATGGCGTTGGCCTTTTTTATTGCAATCACACACTGTCTTGACATTTTCAGTGAATTATCTACCACGACCCCAAGATCTCTCTCTTGGTCAGCCTCTGCCAGTTCACAAATGAAAGGCAAAGACTCATGGCTGTGAATTACTGGTGAACGCAAAAAAAAAATTGTGCAGGTTCCAGCTTGTGGCCCATTAATCAGAATTTTGGGGCACAGCTTTTGCTTCCATCAACAGCCTCTGAAGAAGGACGCTGGCTTCCATTGTGAAAAATGAAATGGTTGTGGTGGAACGAACAGGACTTTGTTTGTCCCTGCTAACAGCGGGACTTTATCGGGTCAAAGATTTTATATACAAAGTTTGTGTGTTTGCAACGCGTGTAGAATTGCTGAGATATCACATTTATAAATGTTGTATATTTGCACACAAAAAAATTGAGTTTGCCAGTAATTCACAGCTGTGAGTCTTTGCCTTTTGTTTGTATAATTTTCACACAACTTCCTCGAGTTTGTTGATCTCCTTATCTCGTGGCAGCTGCTCGGGCAGGAAGGGATTCTGAGGGAAGCAGAAAAATACTCCTGTGTATGCTCCATCACCCCTGCAAATGCCTCTGGATTTGCAGTGCTAATAGGTACAAGCAGGGGATTGTCACCATGTGGCTGCAGCCACAGTTAGATCCAGAAGAACTCTAAGAGCCTAAGAGAAGCCACGTTGGATCAGGCCATTGCCCCCTCCAGCCCAACAGTGCTGGCAGTGACACTCGCAGGCATGCGAAATAATGCCGTTTCGACTTCAGTGACTGTTTGCAAGTGGATTCAGGCAACCGTGTTAGTCTGAAGAAGCAGAACAAAGCAGCAGTACATGGCCCCTTTAAGACTAACAAAAGTTGTATTCACTGTATGAGTTTTTGTGTGCATGTGTGTGTATCACACAAAGCGTGTGCGTGTACATGTATGCAAGTGGATTTTGCTATTTCACATGGTAAAATCCAGTTGCAAAGTTCATTAAAAGTGGATTGAAAGTGCATTATGTGGCCATTTCCCCACCAGCCTGCTGCCGCCCTCACACTCCTCTTCTCCGTGGGGCTTTGTCAGATTTCACATTATCTGCCCCGGGGCTGCCACTCGCTCCGCCTCTTTCATGCGGCAAACAAGATCCTCTAAAACCAGTTTCTGTTTGCTGCGTGAAAAAGGCGAAGCGAGTTGCAGCCCCAGGGCAGATAGAATCATAGAGCTGGAAGGGACCTCCAGGGTCATCTAGTCCAACCCCTGCACAATGCAGGAAACTCACAAACACCTCCCCCTCAATTCACAGGATCCTCATTGCTCTCAGATGGCCCTCTAGCCTCTGTTGAAAAACCTCCAAGGAAGAAGAGCCCACCACCTCCCGAGGAGGAAGCCTGTTCCAACGAGGAATCACTCTAACGGTCAGGAAGTTCTTCCTAATGTTGATCCGGAAACTCTTTTGATTTAATTTCAACCCATTGGTTCTAGTCCTACCTTCTGGGGCCACAGAAAAGAATTCCACACCATCCTCTATAGGACAGCCCTTCAAGGACTTGAAGATGGTAATCCTATCACCTCTCAGCTGCCTCGTCTCCAGGCTAAACATCCCCAGCTCCTTCAACCTTTCCTCATAGGATGGTCTCCAGACCCCTCACCGTCTTTGTCGCCCTCCTCTGGACCTGTTCCAGCTTGTCTAGATCCTTCTTAAAATGTGGTGCCCAAAACTGAACACAAGACTCCAGGTGAGGTCTTACCAGAGCAGAGTAAAGCGATACCATCACATCATGTGATCTGGACACTAGACTTTTGTTGATACAGCCCAAAATTGCATTTGCCTTTTTAGCCACCGCATCACACTGTTGACTCATGTTCAGCATATGATCCGCTAAGACCCCGAGATCCTTTTCGCACAGACTACTGCTAAGACAAGTCTCCCCCATTCTGTAACCGTGCATTGGATTTTTCCTACCTAAATGCAGAACTTTACATTTATCCCTGTTAAAATTCATTTTATTGGTTTTAGCCCAGTTTTCCAGCCTGTCAAGGTCATCCTGTATCCTTTCTGTCTTCTTCTGTGTTCGCAACCCCTCCCAATTTAGTATCATCTGCAAATGTAATAAGCATTCCCTCTAGTGAGAAATCTAGTGAGATAGTGAGAAATCCGACGGAAGCCCCGTGGAAAAGAGGAGCATGAGAGAGGCATAAGGCTAGTGGGGAATCGGTCTGCATCACACAGTGGCCAGAACGCAGGTGCCACCAAAATGTCCACCAGTAAGGCCAGATGAGCTTACTTGCCTGTTGTGGAATTCTGTGGGCTGCAGCCATAGCAAAGTGGGTCCCACAGTGGGACTGGTCAGGCCTCTCTTGTCGCTCAAAACTGTGTTTTGCACAGCCCATTCAACTTGGAAATCTTCTACTTGTAATTTTTTTCCCTCTAACCCACTTTGAAATCTGGGCACTTGTTCCAGCAGGGGCTTGGTAAAGATACACAGGAGAAGGGGTGGGTGGAAGAACTGTGGGGAGTGAAGGCCCTAGGACTGAAGCTGAGGGTTCCGGCAAGATGCTGGCTGAGCCAGGGACACAACTGCTGCTCCTTTGGTTTATGAATTGCTGTGTGGTTCATGCCGGATGGAAAGGAGCTACAGCCTCCAGGAGCACAATTAAAAAGGTAAAGGGCAAGCACGAGTCACAATTACCTGACAGGAATCGCTACAAAAAGGAAAGGTGCTGACTTCTTTGTAAATATGCACAGCATTGAGAAGTGCCCCCCAAAAGAGCATCTGATTGTCTCTCTCTCTCTCTCTCTCTCTCTCGGCTTGACTTCGCGAACGAAGATTTAAGAAGGGTGCAGTAGTCCACGTCTGCTGCAGGCTCGCTGGTGGCTGACAAGACCAATGCGGGACAGGCAGGTCCGGCCACAGTGGCTGCAGGGAAAAGTCTGATTTGGGGTCGACTGCAAGTAAGGATGCCCGTTGACCGCGGCTAGCCAACTGGGGTGGGGGAGATGAGCTTTGTTTAGGCCACCTTTTCTAGGCCCCTCTCCGTGTGGAGCAAGCAGTGCTGTCCCTAGATAAGGCTGCTTGGTCGTTCAGGGTGCTGCCGAAAGATGCTTTCGTCTCCGGGTTAGCATCAGGCGACCAATATCCTGAACCGCCTACATGCAGGATCGGGACTGCGGCTTCCAGTGGCACCTTCTACCTGCTGTTTCGCCCCTTGCCCATCGCTGCAGGACTTGATGCGTTGTGGGTTGTGTGTGTGGATATGCCCTTCAGGCCTGCGCAGAGGAATTTTTTAGGTGAAGCGCAGTGTGCGCGGTACTGGCTCCACCCTTTCACCTGGGGGTCATCTGCCATGGCCCAGTAAGCCGGGACGCCGGCAGCGAGTCCTCCAGGTGGTAGGTGTTACATTAACGAGCTCTATCTGCCCGGGTTTGATGTTAGAGTTTTCCTTCTCTTAGGCTGACGAAGTTGGTGGGCCCAGCCTGCCCATCCGGTTATACCGCCGGACAATTCGGTCGCACCATGACGTAGCAAACTCTGTGAAAACGGGGGGGACCAGCGAGAAGGTGTTGCTACGGATGCAGTAATGCAGGAGAGGCCATTGCAGTGACCATCTGCCAGGCATAGCCAGACAGTGACCACGCGGCGTTCACTACACCGGGAGAGGAGAGGCTATGTATTGCGCATGCACTTTCCCTGGGGGGGGTAGGATTCCCAGAGGGAGCCCCCCCCCCAAAGGGTGATTAACACGTGGAATTCACTGCCACAGAAGGTGGTGGCGGCTACAAGCATAGACAGCTTCAAGGGGGGATTGGATCAACATGGAGCAGAGGTCCATCAGTGGCTATTAGCCACAGTGTATTGTTAGAACACTGTCTGGGGTAGTGATGCTCTGTATTCTTGGTACTTGGGAGTAGGGCACAGTGGGAGGGGAGGCTTCTAGTGTCCTGGCCCCCAGTGATGAACCTCCTGATGGCCCCTGGTTTCTTGGCCCCTGTGTGACAAAGAGTGTTGGACTGGAGGGGCCAATGGCCTGATCCAACAGGGCTTCTCTCATGTTCTTATGCGACCCAGAGTGTTGGACTGGAGGGGCCACTGGCCTGATCCAACAGGGCTTTCTCTTATGTTCTTATGTGACACAGAGTGTTGGACTGGATGTGCCATAGGCCTGATCCAACAGGGCTTCTCATATGTTCTTATGTGACACAGAGTGTTGGACTGGATGGGCCCACTGGCCTGATCTAACAGGGCTTCTCTTATGTTCTTATGTGACACAGAGTGTTGGACTGGATGTGCCATAGGCCTGATCCAACAGGGCTTCTCATATGTTCTTATGTGACACAGAGTGTTGACTGGATGGGCCACTGGCCTGATCCAACAGGGCTTCTCTTATGTTCTTATGTGACACAGAGTGTTGGACTGGAGGGGCCATTGGCCTGATCCAACATGGCTTCTCTTATGTTCTAATGTGACAACGAGTGTTGGACTGGATGGGCCAGTGGCCTGATCCAACAGGGCTTCTCTTATGTTCTTATGTGACACAGAGTGTTGGACTGGAGGGGGCACTGGCCTGATCCAACAGGGCTTCTCTTATGTTCTAATGTGACGAGTGTTGGACTGGAGGGGCCAGTGGCCTGATCCAACAGGGCTTCTCTTATGTTCTTATGCGACACAGAGTGTTGGACTGGATGGGCCACTGGCCTGATCTAACAGGGCTTCTCTTATGTTCTTATGTGACACAGAGTGTTGGACTGGATGTGCCATAGGCCTGATCCAACAGGGCTTCTCTTATGTTCTTATGTGACACAGAGTGTTGGACTGGATGTGCCATAGGCCTGATCCAACAGGGCTTCTCTTATGTTCTTATGTGACACAGAGTGTTGGACTGGAGGGGCCATTGGCCTGATCCAACATGGGTTCTCTTATGTTCTATTGTGACAACGAATGTTGGACTGGATGGGCCAGTGGCCTGATCCAACAAGGCTTCTCTTATGTTCTTATGTGACACAGAGTGTTGGACTGGAGGGGCCACTGGCCTGATCCAACAGGGCTTCTCTTATGTTCTACTGTGACAACGAGTGTTGGACTGGAGGGGCCAGTGGCCTGATCCAACAGGGCTTCTCATATGTTCGTATGTGACACAGAGTGTTGGACTGGATGTGCCATAGGCCTGGTCCAACAGGGCTTCTCTTATGTTCTTACGTGACACAGAGTGTTGGATTGGAGGGGCCATTGGCCTGATCCAACATGGCTTCTCTTATGTTCTAATGTGACAACGAGAGTTGGACTGGAGGGGCCAGTGGCCTGATCCAACAGGGCTTCTCTTATGTTCTTATGTGACACAGAGTGTTGGACTGGAGGGGCCACTGGCCTGATCCAACAGGGCTTCTCTTATGTTCTTATGTGAAACAGAGTGTTGACTGGAGGGGCCACTGGCCTGATCCAACAGGGCTTCTCTTATGTTCTTATGTGACACAGAGTGTTGGACTGGAGGGGCCACTGGCCTGATCCAACAGGCTTCTCTTATGTTCTTATCAAATATAGCCAACTTATGTTGACCCTGTATAGTTGTCAAGACAAGAGACAAACAGAGGGGTTTGCCCTTGCCTGCCTCTGTGTAGCAACCCTGGATTTCCTTGGTGGTCTCCCATCCAATGTCTAACCAGGGTTACCTTTGCCTTTCTGAAATCTGATGGTATCAGGCTGGCCTGGGATATCCAGATCAGGATTGATAAAGGGCATTAATGATATTGAATTTATATCCCACCCTCCCCTCCGAATCTCGGAGGAGCTCACAATCTCCTATATCTTCTCTCCCCCACAAAAGACACCCTGCGAGGTGAGTGGGGGTGAGAGGACTCTGACAGAAGCTGCCTTCTGTCAAGGACAACTCCTGCCAGAGCTATGGCTGACCTAAGCTGCAAGTGGAGGAGGGGAGAATCAAACCCGGTTCTCCCAGATAAGAGTTTCGCACAACTACACTAACCAACTACACCAAACTGGCTCTCAGTTATCTTAGAGTTCAGCAAAATCCTCACAGGGGGGTTGAACAGTGAAGCCCAGAATCAAGTATTTTTTTTTTTAGCGGGGGGGGGGGGGGGAAGAAAGAAAAAGCACAATAAAATCTAGCCGTTTCGGAGCTCCTGCCCGAAATGAGGCCTGCCCGTGATATTGTTTTGTGTTTGGACCTGTAGGAGGAAGATGACATTCTAGAAGACTGGTGTCACACCATGCTAAGCCCCAATGGAACCGAGGGCAGGCCTTTCCTCTTCTTCCTCACGGGGTTCTCTGGACTCGGAGTTGGCCGTCAGCTCTGGCTCTGCATCCCCATCTGCTTCATGTATCTCGTTGCTCTTTCCGGCAACGGCCTGATCCTCGTAGTGGTCAAGCTGCACCCCTGCCTCCACGAGCCCATGTACCTTTTCCTCTCCATGCTGTCTCTCACCGACCTGGGCTTATCCGCTTCCACCCTGCCGACGGTCCTGCCGATCTACACCTTTGGCTCCAGGGAGATTTCTGCCGACGCCTGCCTGGCCCAGCTCTTCTTCATCCACACCTTCTCCATCATGGAGTCCTCCGTGCTGCTCGCCATGGCCTTCGACCGCTTTGTGGCCATACGGCACCCTCTGAGATACGTCTCGATGCTGACCCGCGTGAGGATTGGGGGCATCGGGCTGGCCGTCATCCTGAGAGGGGTTGGGCTTCACGTCCCGGCTCCCATCATGCTGAAAAGGCTGCCCTACTGCAGGAGCCGCCAGCTGTCCCACTCCTACTGCCTCCACCCAGACGTGATGAAGCTGGCCTGTGCAGACACAACACCCAACAGCATGTACGGCCTCTTTGTCCTCCTCTCGACTCTGGGCTTGGACGCCCTGCTCATCGTCCTCTCTTACATCCTGATCCTCCAAACCGTGCTGAGCATCGCCTCTCGTGAGGAACGCTCCAAAGCCCTGAGCACTTGCGTCTCCCACATCTGTGCCGTCCTCCTCTTCTACACGCCCCTCATCAGCTTGTCCATGATCCATCGCTTCTGGAAGAAGAGCCCCCACCACACCCGCCTCCTCTTGTCCTACCTCCACTTCCTGCTCCCGCCAGTGCTGAATCCCGTCGTCTACAGCATCAAAACCCAACAGGTCCGAAAGCAGATCATCCGGTTGTTCCACCAAAAGAATCCGACAAGGCGCAGGATGGAGCCTTTTGGGCTCCCTGCAGAGAAGTAGCATAATGGAACCGGGTGCCTGGGAGCCCACCCGCTTTCCCGCTGAGCAGGACTAGAAAGAAGGGCTGGAAATCTGTCTCTGGCTGCTTCAGGAATAAGGCTTGTTGCTTAGAAAAGAAATAAAAGCTGTTTATTGTAAGGGAATTCCATACTAGATGGGCCAGGCAGCATAAAGGCTTGCAACTATCTAGCTATCTAAGCTGGGATGGCAGAAAGCATGTCCAGCCCCTCATAGAATCCTAGAGTTGGAAGGGACCTCCAGGGTCATCTAGTCCAACCCCCTGCACAAGGCAGGAAACTCACAGACACCTCCCCCTAAATTCATAGGATCTTCATTGCTGTCAGATGGCCATCTAGCCTCTGTTGAAAAACCTCTAAGGAAGGAGAGCCCACCACCTCCTGAGTTGGAAGGGACCTCCATGGTCATCTAGTCCAACCCCCTGCACAATGCAAGAAACTCACAAACACCTCCCCCTAAATTCACAGGATCTTCATTGCTGTCAGATGGCCATCTAGCCTCTGTTGAAAAACCTCCAAGGAAGGAGAGCCCACCACCTCCTGAGTTGGAAGGGACCTCCAGGGTCGTCTAGTCCAACACCCTGCACAATGCAGGATACTCAGAAACATCTCCCCCTAAATTCACAGGATCTTCATTCTGTCAGAGGGCCATGGAGCCTCTGTTGAAAAACCTCCAAGGAAGGAGAGCTCACCACCTCCCGAGGAGGAAGCCTGTTCATAGAATCCTAGAGTTGGAAGGGACCTCCAGGGTCATGTAGTCCCACTTCCCTGCACAATGCAGGAGATTCACAAACACTTCCCCCTAAATTCACAGGATCTTCATTGCTGTCAGATGGCCATCCAGCCTCAGTTGAAAAACCTCCAAGGAAGGAGAGCCCACCACCTCCCGAGGAAGCCTGTTCCACTGAGTAACTGCTCTAATGGTCAGAAACTTCTTCCTAATGTTGAGCTGGAAACTCTTTTGATTTAATTTCAACCGACTGGTTCTGGTCTTACCTTCTGGGGCCACAGAAAACAATTCCACCCCATCCTCTATAGGACAGCCCTTCAAGTACTTTTCACACATACTGCTGCGAAGACAAGTCTATAACCATGCATTGGATTTTTCCGACCTAAATGCAGAACTTTACATTTATCTTTGTTAAAATTCATTGCATTGATTTTAGCCCAGTTTTCCAGCCTGTCAAGGTCATCCTGTATCCTGTTTTTGTCTTCTTCTGTGTTTGCAACCCCTCCCAATTTAGTATCATCTGCATATTTAATAAGCATTCCCTCTATTCCTTCATCCAAATAATTGATAAAGATGTTGAATAAAAAAGGTCGCAGGACAGATCCTTGAGGCACTCCACTTGTCACTCCTCTCCAAGAGGATGAGGAACCATTCACAAGCACTCTTTGGGTGTGATCTGTCAACCAGTTACAGATCCACCTAACGGTAACAGGATTCAAACCACATTTTACCAACTTGACAACAACGATAGTGTGTGGAACATTATCAAAAGCCTTACTGAAATCAAGATAAACTATGTCTACTGCATTCCCCTGATCCAGCAAGGTAGTCACTTTCTCAAAAAAAGAGATCAGGTTAGTCTGACATGACTTGTTCTTGAGAAACCCATGCTGGCTCTTAGTAACCACAGCATTCATGGTGGATGCAGGAAGAGAGAAGGGAAGTGAGCAGAAAGAAGAAACCCTTGAGACTACTACTTTGGGTAACACAAGGGCAGACAAAAGAGTGGACACAGGAAGGGTCAAAGAGCACCCCCTCTAGCCCTTTACTCTCTACTGCATTCAATGAAATTGCTGAGCAGTCGGGTTAGAACTGATTGAAGGAAGTCCTTCTTCACCCAAAGGGTGATTAACCCAAGGAATTCACCGCCACAGGAGGTGGTGCGGCTGCAAGCATAGACAGCTTCAAGAGGGAATTGGATAAGCATATGGAGCAGAGGTCCATCAGTGGCTATTAGCCAAAGTTTATCGTTGGAACTCTCTGTCTGGGGCAGTGATGCTCTGTATTCTTGGTGCTTGGGGGAGCACGGGGGGGGGGGCTTCTAGTGTCCTGGCCCCACTGATGGACCTCCTGATGGCATCTCATTTTTTGGCTACTATGTGACACAGAGTGTTGGACTGGATGGGTCATTGGCCTGATCCAACATGGTTTCTCTTATGTTCTTATGTCTGGGGCAGTGATGCTCTGTATTCTTGGTGCTTGGAGGGGCACAGGGGGAGAGCTTCTAGTGTCCTGGCCCCACTGATGGACCTCCTGATGGCATCTCATTTTTTGGCCACTGTGTGACTGGACTGGATGGGCCATTGGCCTGATCCAACATGGCTTCTCTTATGTTCTTATTTATTTATTTATTTATTACGTTCAACTTATATCCTGCCCTCTCCGCAAGTGGACTCAGGGCGGCTCACAACATCATGTCAATACAATTAAACCAATAAAACACATAAACCATAATTTACATATTTCAATTTTTAAAAATCATTCTGTGGTGCTGCATCAGTACAATATAGGCGGCTTTGAATTTTCGAACAGCGATCACCAGCATTCTATGTGATGTCCGGTGGCAGCCCTCTTTCAGTTAAACATCGAAGGCCTGCTTAAACAATTCGGTCTTACAAGCCCTGCGGAACGCAGAAAGATCCCGCAGGGCCCTTATGGCTTCTGGAAGAGTGTTCCAAAGTTCTGGTGCTGCCACCGAAAAAGCCCTAGATCTTGTCACGCATAACCTGGCTTCTTTTGGTCCGGGGGCGGAGAGTAAGTTTTTTGCCCCTGAACGCAGTGCTCTCTGGGGAATATATGGAGAAAGGCGGTCGTGTAGATAGGCAGGTCCCTGACCATAAAGGGCTTTAAAGGTCAATACCAACACCTTGAAGCGAACTCGGAACACAACAGGTAGCCAGTGCAGCTCTTATGTGACACAGAGTGTTGGACTGGAGGGGCCACTGGCCTGATCCAACAGGGTTTCTCTTCTGTTCTTATGTGACACAGGGTGTTGGACTGGATGGACCACTGGTCTGATCCAACAAGGCTTCTCTTATGTTCTTATGCGACACAGAGTGTTGGACTGGAGGGGCCACTGGCCTGATCCAACAGGGCTTCTCTTATGTTCTTATGAGACACAGAGTGTTGGACTGGAGGGGCCATTGGCCTGATCCAACAGGGCTTCTCTTATGTTCTTATGTGACACAGAGTGTTGGACTGGAGGGGCCACTGGCCTGATCCAACAGGGCTTCTCTTATGTTCTTATGTGACACAGAGTGTTGGACTGGATGGGCCTTTGGCCTGATCCAACATGGCTTCTCTTATGTTCTTATGTGACACAGAGTGTTGGACTGGAGGGGCCACTGGCCTGATCCAACAGGGCTTCTCTTATGTGACACAGAGTGTTGGACTGGAGGGGCCACTGGCGTGATCCAACAGGGCTTCTCTTATGTTCTTATATGACATAGAGTGTTGGACTGGAGGGGCCACTGGCCTGATCCAACAGGGCTTCTCTTATGTTCTTATATGACATAGAGTGTTGGACTGGAGGGGCCACTGGCCTGATCCAACAGGGCTTCTCTTATGTTCTTATGTGACACAGAGTGTTGGACTGGAGGGGCCACTGGCCCAATCCAACATGGCTTCTCTTATGTTCTTATGTGACACAGAGTGTTGGACTGGAGGGGCCACTGGCCTGATCCAACAGGGCTTCTCTTATGTTCTTATGCGACACAGAGTGTTGGACTGGAGGGGCCACTGGCCTGATCCAACAGGTCTTCTCTTCTGTTCTTATGTGACACAGAGTGTTGGACTGGAGGGGCCACTGGCCTGATCCAACAGGGCTTCTCTTATGTTCTTATATGACATAGAGTGTTGGACTGGAGGGGCCACTGGCCTGATCCAACATGACTTCTCTTATGTTCTTATGTAATTGATCAGGGGTCCTGCCAGAAGACAAAGTCTAGTGTAACCTCTATGTTTAGACACAGCAGACCACAGACTGAGAGGAAATGGCCACTGCGGCATCCATTCACGCATGATCAGACTCTCAGTGACATTTTGCACCGAATTACAATGCCAACAATATATTCTTATCAAGAAAATACAGTATCACAATATAGTGTCTAAATTCATGTAGAAGTCCCAATTACAATAGCCAGACTTCCAGGACTCTGTGTCAATGTCTCTTTAGATACCTCTTCCTGTGCTGCAGAGCTCTTTCACTGTAAGCATCTGCAACTTCAATAAAAAATGGTTCCAAGTCCACCTCCTGTTCTAGAGCTGTGCACGGAGAAGCTAGGGTTGCCAAGTCCAACTCCAGAAATATCTGGGGACTTTGGGGGTGGAGCCAGGAGACTTTGGGGGTGGAGCCAGGAGACACTGGGGTGGAGCTAGGGGGAGGGGGGGAAACGGCACCGGGGAGCTTGGCGAGCTGCCCCGTCTTGGAGTGGGCGACGCCGTTGCGCAGCTGCCACCTCTTCTCCACTCACCGTGGCTGCTCCTCCGAGATGGGCTCAGGCTGGGCCCATCTTGGAGGAGCAGCTGCGGTGGAATCGGAGTGGGGGGGTGGAGGCGGGCCGGGGGCGTGGTGAGCCGCGAGTCCGGGTCCTAGAAGGGCCCGGATTTGCGGCTTGCCATGCTCCTGGCCTGCCTCCTCCCTCCCCTTCTCTGGTTTTGCCTCGGAGGCGGGGCGGGCGATGCTGCTGCGCCGCTGCCACCTCTTCTCCGCTCGCCTTGGCTGCTCCTCCGAGATGGGCTCAGCCTGGGCCCATCTCGGAGGAGCAGCTGCGGTGGGTGGGGAGGGGGTGGCAGCGGTGCGGCGGCGTCACCCGCTCTGGGATGGGGCGGCTCGCCATGCTCCTTGGCGCCGTTTCCCCCCTCCCCCGCTTTCGTTTTTTTGGGGAGCAGGGGAAGAGTCTGGAAATCCTGGGGTCCCCTGCCAGGGCGGGAGGGTTGAGAAGCCTAGGAGAAGCTTTTTCACAGAAGCCCAGGCCAAACTTGGGAGAGAAAGAGAACTTGTCCCTTCCAGAACTTCAGGACAGTTTCAGTGTTCTTTCTCTGCTCAGTCTCTCATACTAAACAACCTTTCCAGATGGAGCCACGGAGTACATGTTTTCTAGTACGAATCAACACATATCTTTCAAGGTCTCTGCAAACCGGATCAGAGACATTTGGCCGGCCACTGTGGTTAACAGCAGGAGATGCAGGAATTCCCAGGCCCCTGGGTTTGTTTCTGTCCCACCCAGTGTTCCCTTTAAGCTGAGTTAGTGTGAGCAAGCTCACACATTCTTGTCTTAGCTCAGGAAGGAGGGCCCCAGAGCACACTAATTGATGCAGGAGCTCACAACATTAATGCCAGAAGCTCACAAAGCAGAATTTGTGCTCACAAGACTCTGAAGTTTAGAGGGGACATTGGTCCCACCATGGGCCAAATATCCCACACCTGCCTTCCAATAAGTGTGTGTGGCCAAGAAGGAAGCCTGCATCTCATTTGCTTCAGAATTACAGCAGTTCTCTCGTGACTGAAGCCTCTGCACCCAGGGAGGGGGCTGCCACCCGGAGGAACTGGGTGGACGCTTTCCTCCTCAGCCACATACATCTGAGCTCAGGGCTCATCCCTTCCCAGGGAATGGAAGGACCTGCAGGACCAAGTTCCCTGGCTGGGAAGGGCCACAGAGCCAGCGCTGGCTCAGATGAGGCTCCCCTGGGAAGTTCTCGCAGCTGAATCAGGAGCTGTTCCCACCATTGTGGGTTTTCTGCCTCCCCAGCTGGCTGAGCCTCCCTCGACTGCAGCATCTCTCCAGGGTCCCCCCAGTCTATAAACCCTCCCAGCCATCTCCTCCAGAGTGTGCCTGCATCTTCAAGGGTCTCAGGTCCACAGACCACGGGCAGCACTGTCTTCTCTGAGCTGCCCGGAAGGGAGGGGGACGATGGGAGTCTTGTCCTGGACCATAAGATAATCTCTTCTTTCAGACCATGAATGAAGCCCCGGCGTTGTTTCAGAATGGGAACCTGCTCCAGGGTCCTCTGTCTCTCCAGGGGATTCAGGGAGTTTAAAACATGTGGACAAAGGAGACCCGATAGATGTTGTTTACCTTGACTTCCAGAAAGCTTTTGATAAAGTTCCTCATCAAAGGCTCCTTAGAAAGCTTGAGAGTCATGGAGTAAAAGGACAGGTCCTCTTGTGGATCAAAAACTGGCTGAGTAATAGGAAGCAGAGAGTGAGTATAAATGGGCAGTCTTCGCAGTGGAGGACGGTAAGCAGTGGGGTGCCGCAGGGCTCGGTACTGGGTCCCATGCTCTTTAACTTGTTCATAAATGATTTAGAGTTGGGAGTGAGCAGTGAAGTGGCCAAATTTGTGGATGACACTAAATTGTTCAGGGTGGTGAGAACCAGAGAGGATTGTGAGGAACTCCAAAGGAATCTGTTGAGGCTGGGTGAGTGGGCGTCAACGTGGCAGATGCGGTTCAATGTGGCCAAGTGCAAAGTAATGCACATTGGGGCCAAGAATCCCAGCTACAAATACAAGTTGATGGGGTGTGAACTGGCAGAGACTGACCAAGAGAGAGATCTTGGGGTCGTGGTAGATAATTCACTGAAAATGTCAAGACAGTGTGCGATTACAATAAAAAAGGCCAACGCCATGCTGGGAATTATTAGGAAGGGAACTGAAAACAAATCAGCCAGTATCATAATGCCCCTGTATAAATTGATAGTGCGGTCTCATTTGGAATACTGTGTGCAATTCTGGTCACCACAACTCAAAAAGGATATTATAGCATTGGAAAAAGTCTAGAAAAGGGCAACTAGAATGATGAAAGGTCTGGAACACTTTCCCTAGGAAAAAAGGTTAAAACGCTTGGGGCTCTTTAGCTTGGAGAAAGGTTGACTGTGGGGTGACACGATAGAGGTTTACAAGATTATGCCTGGGATGGAGAAAGTAGAGAAAGAAGTCCTTTTCTCCCTTTCTCACAATACAAGAACTCGTGGGCATTCCATGAAATTGCTGAGCAGTCAGGTTAGAACGGATAAAAGGAAGTCCTTCTTCACCCAAAGGGTGATTAACATGTGGAATTCACTGCCACAGGAGGTGGCGGCTACAAGCATAGCCAGCTTCAAGAGGAGGTTAGATAAAAATATGGAGCAGAGGTCCATCAGTGACTATTACCCACAGTGTGTGTGTGTGTGTGTGTGTGTGTATATATATATATATATATATATATATATATATATATATATATGTGTGTGTGTGTGTGTGTGTGTGTGTGTGTGTTTGTGTGTGTTTGTGTGTGTGTATAATTTTTTTGGCCACTGTGTGACACAGAGTGTTGGGCTGGATGGACTATTGGCCTGATCCAACATGACTTCTTTTATGTTCTTAAAGTACCCAGGGTTCCATCTCATTTGTCTGTTAGCCTGCTAAAAGTCAAGGCATGCCCTTTCTGATGCCAGAACACCAGGCACTTCTTGCAAAAGACGTACCGAGAGCCTGTCATTATTGGGACGTGCAGAACCCAATAATGGGCTGGTTTGTTTTTTCTTCCCCTGGTGTTTTTGGAGCATCTCCTGCCCCTATAAGGCAAACACAGCAGCGTTTCCATTGAAACTCAGATGCAATCAAAAGCACAAGCAGAATCTCCATTGCCTTTGCTCAGGCAGTCGCCCTCTGCAGCCGGGGAAATCAAGTCAGCTATATGGTCAAGCGTGCTGCAAAGTCAGGAAAGACTGAGAAGCTGTTTGAGGTATCAAGGAGACGTATATTTTTGGCTTCTGGACTGACTTTGGGACCAAGCAAAACCCTGAAAAAGGCAGGACTCTTTATCAGCCAGAGTGCAATAAAGACAAAGTGTTGGTCATTTCGGTGTGAGGGATCTGCCACCCCCCATCTCCTACAGTGCCATTTCAGGGATTTTTCATGTTACATTCCCTTCCTGAATCGGCATTCCCTGTAAAAGCAGACCTCTTTTGCAACATGGCTGCCCTCTTCCATACTTTAGGTTCTAGTGGGCAACCAAAGGAAACAGGGTGGTACATTAGAGATACCCTTGGTGCAATCCAGCCGGGCTCTTCTTATCTCCTCAAGATATGCCGGCATCACTGTGTGTTCCCTCTAAGCTGAGTTAGTGTGAGCTAGCTCACAGATGTTTAGCTTCCAGTTCACACATTTTGTCTTAGCTCAGGAAAAACGGCCCCGGAGCAAACTAACGTATGCAGGAGCTCACAGCTTTAATGCCAGGAGCTCACAAAGCGAATTTTTTGCTCACAGCACTCCACAGCTTAAAGGGAGCATTGGCCAGCATCACCAGAAGAATGTTTAAGGTGTATAAATTTGTGTGTTCCGGGCACAATCCTTCATCAGTCTTTTTCTTCATGCTTAGGGAGTTCTTTAAAGATTGCAGCTCTGGGTTACAGGAACATCTGTCCATTCATGGATCTGCCTCAGCATCACACGAGAGACTGAATCCTACCCACAACTGATTTATCCGGTTAGTTAATTATTCTATTTCTAAACTGGCTTTGCATTAAAATGCTTGTAGCCGGTTACAATAATAGCATAAAACAAAAGTCTAAACCTAATTGGAAGAAAATAATTCAAAGCAATTTTAAATGAATTTACAGCACAATCCTAAATGGAGTTATACCCTTCTAAATAAGGTTGCCAAGTCAAGTTTAAGAAATATCTGGGGACTTTGGGTGGAGCCAGGAGACATCGGGGCGGAGCCAAGATCAAGGCTGTGACAAGCATAATTGAACTCCAAGGGAGTTCTGGCCATCACATTTAAAGGGACGGCACACCTTTTCAATGCCTTCCTTCCATAGGAAATAATGAAGGATAGGGGCACCTTCTTTTGGGGCTCATAGAATTGGACCCCCTGGTCCAATCTTTTTGAAACTTGGGGGGGGGGTATTTTGGGGAGAGGCACTAGATGCTATACTGAAAATTTGGTGCCTCTACCTTAAGAAACAGTCCCCCTCAGAGCCCCAGATAACCGCGGATCAATTCTGCATTTTTTTTAATGGGAATAAATCTCCATGGGGAATAACAGAGTTCCCAGCAGACATTTCCCTCCGCTCCCCCTGTTTTCTGACGACCCTGAAGCGGGGGGAGGGCCTCCAAACCGGGGGATCCCCTGCCCCCACCTGGGGATTGGCAACCCTACTTCTAAATCCATTGAAATCAATGGGTTTAACAGAGTATAACTTGGCTGCGGATCACACTGTTAAAGATTAAGTGTGTGGGGGGTAGGGTTGCCAAGTCCAATTCAAGAAATATCTGGGGACTTTGGGGGTGGAGCCAGGAGACTTTGGGGGTGGAGCCAGGAGACTTTGGGGCGGAGCCATGAGCAAGGGTGTGATAAGCAGAATTGAACTCCAAGGGAGTTCTGGCCATCACATTTAAAGGGACAGCACACCTTTTAAAATGCCTTCCTTCCATAGAAAATAATGAAAGATAGGGGCACCTTCTTTTGGGGCTCGTAGAATTGGACCCCCTGATCCAATCCTTTTGAAACTTGGGGGGTATTTTGGGGAGAGGCATTAGATGCTATTCTGAAAATTTGGCGCCTCTACCTCAAAAAAACACCCCCTCCAGAGCCCCTGATACCCGCAGATCAATTCCCCATCATTCCCTATGGGAATTGTTCATTGAGGTGCATAATGGCTGTGGGGGAGGGGCTTCCCCCGCCGGCCAGCTGGCTGGGGGAGGGGGGAAGCCTGTAAAACCAGGGGATCCCCTGCTGGGACCTGGGGATTGGGAAGCCTAGTGGTGGGGGGAGTCTCCGTAAGGATATTCTGGAAGAAGGAAACTGTTGGGGAAAACATGAAGGGGCTGGGAAGCCTGGAGTCCAAAGTCTTCTTTCACAATTGGGGCGGGGGGGTGGGGAGAGAAAGACCAAAGCTTCATTCTAAATTCAGTTTGTTATGTTCCATGTAGGAACCAAGTGGAATATAGAAACCCATTGTGTACACCCAGGCAAATAAGGAATATATTTTGGCTACAGTATCAAGGCCCATTAGCATTGATAAGCAGTCCCAATCGCTAGTGAACCAGAGGTATAGATCTTTCTTGGACCTCTAGCTGCTGACATACCTACCTACCTACCTCAGCAGGGTAGGCTCGATGTACTGACTCAAATCCTTCCCCTTCTTTCTATCTCTGGGGGGAGGAAACTCTCAGAAAGTCAAGGAAGGCCAGTTCTGCTACCCTCACTGTTTAAACGTTGAAAATGGCACCATTAAGAATTTCAGGGACTCAGAATTCAATGTCTATTCAAGGGACTCTTCTTGATAGACATGAGTCAAGACAGAGATCCCTGGGTCCTTCTCTCCCACTGCCCCATCATGTCTTCATGGCCTCTCTGGTTCTTCTAGACTTGAATCTAGTTTTCTACTGAAGACCAACATGGCTGCCCTCTGAAGCCATCTTAATTGAAGGCGCCAAATTGTGTGACATTCATGCAAGAAGGTGCTAGGAGACTAGCAAAACTTGACTATAATTCAAAGATGGTGAATGTGATGTCAGAAGGGAAGCGGCCTACAGACTGAATTGTAGAGAAGGGGGCTTAAGAACTGCTGAAACTTTTCCTGTGTGGCATTTTATGTTTGTTAAGATGGCCGTCGCTGTTTTCTAGAGGATCACTGCAGAAGGATGATGTCAACCTTCAGCTTCAATGACAGCGCCGTGAATCACCAAACCTTCATCCTCGTTGGCCTTCCTGGGATGCAGGAGCTCAACTCTTGGATGGCCTTCCCTCTCTGCCTGCTCTACCTCCTGACTCTCTTTGGGAACCTTGTGATCCTCTTTGTCATCAAGACAGAGGAAAGCCTCCACGAGCCCATGTACCTCTTCCTCTCCATCCTCGCCTGCTCAGACCTGGGCCTCTCGCTGTCCACGATGCCAACGATGCTGGGCGTTTACTGGTTCGATGCCAGGGAAATTTCTTTCACTGCCTGCCTCGCTCAGATGTTCTTCATCCATCTGTTTCAGTGGTTAGAGTCTGGCGTCCCTGTGGCCATGGCTTTTGACCGCTTCATTGCCATACATGACCCCCTGAGATACACCTCACTTCTCCCAAATACGGTAATTGCCAAAATAGGAATAGCTATCTTATCCAGAGCTTGCTGCCTCCTCCTCCCGATTCCTTTTCTCATTAAACGACTGCCTTTTTGCAGGTTTAATGTCCTCTCTCACTCCTATTGCCTCCACCCGGATGTCATGCATTTGGCCTGTGCAGACATAACAGTCAACGTCCTGTATGGTCTGATTATAGTCATTAGCACACTGGGGCTGGATGTCGTGCTCATTCTCGTCTCGTATGTCCTGATTCTGCAGACGGTCCTGAGCATTGCGTCCCACGCAGAGCGCTTGAAGGCCCTGAACACCTGTGTCTCCCACGTGTGTGCCATCCTGATTTTCTAGATTCCAATGATAGGCATCACAGCAGTTCATCACTTTGGAAGACACCTCTCTCCCCTTGTCCACATGCTCATGGCCAACATCTACATTGCGGTCCCGCCAGTTCTTAACCCCGTTGTGTACAGCGTGAAAACCAAGCAGATCCGGCAACGCATTTGCAAAATGTTCCAGTGAGAGAAAAGGACATTTATTCTCCATGAAGAAGAAGATGATATTGGATCTGAATCCTGCCCTATACTCTGAATCTTAGAGTCTCAGAGTTGTTACAATCTCCTTTACCTTCCCCCACCCCTGTCATGCACACAACAGACACCCTCTGAGGTAGGTGGGGCTGAGAGAGCTCTCCCAGAAGCTGCTCTTTCAAGGACAACCTCTGCAAGATCTATGGCTGACCCAAGGCCATTCCAGCAGCTGCAAGTGCAGGAGTGGGGAATCCAACTCGGTTCTCCCAGATAAGAGAGCTCTGGCTGACCCAAGGCCATTCCAGCAGGTGCAAGTGGAGGAGTGGGGAATCAAACCCAGTTCTCCCAGATAAGAGAGCTCTGGCTGACCCAGGGCCATTCCAGCAGGTGCAAGTGGAGGAGTGGGGGATCAAACCTGGTTCTCCCAGATAAGAGAGCTCTGGCTGATTCAATGCCATTCCAGCAGCTGCAAGTGGAGGAGTGGGGAATCAAACCCGGTTCTCCCAGATAAGAGAGCTCTGGCTGACCCAAGGCTAGTCCAGCAGCTGCAAGTGGAGGAGTGGGGAATCAAACCCAGTTCTCCCAGATAAGAGAGCTCTGGCTGACCCAAGGCCATTCCAGCAGCTGCAAGTGGAGGAGTGGGGAATCAAACCCTGTTCGCCCAGATAAGAGAGCTCTGGCTGATTCAAGGCCATTCCGGCAGCTGCAAGTGGAGGAGTGGGGAATCAAACCCGGTTCGCCCAGATAAGAGAGCTCTGACTGACCCAAGGCCATTCCAGCAGCTGCAAGTGGAGGAGTGGGGAATCAAACCCGGTTCTCCCAGATAAGAGAACTTTGGCTGACCCAAGGTCATTCCAGCAGCTGCGAGTGGAGGAGTGGGGAATCAAAACTGGGTACTCCCAGATAAGAGAGCTATAGCTGACCCAAGGCCATTCCAGCAGCTGCAAGTGGAGGAGGGGGGAATCAAACCCAGTTTGCCCAGATAAGAGAGCTATGGCTGACCCAAGGCAATTCCAGCAGCTGCAAGTGGAGGAGTGGGGAATCAAACCCGGTTCTCCCAGATAAGAGAGCTCTGACTGACCCAAGGCCATTCCAGCAGGTGCAAGTGGAGGAGTGGGGAATCAAACCCGGTTCTACCAGATAAGAGAGCTCTGGCTGACCCATGGCCATTCCAGCAGCTGCAAGTGGAGGAGTGGGGAATCAGACCTGGTTCTCCCAGATAAGAGAGCTCTGGCTGACCCAAGGCCATTCCAGCAGGTGCAAGTGGAGGAGTGGGGAATGAAACCAGGTTCTCCCAGATAAGAGAGCTCTGGCTGACCCAAGGCCATTGTTTCAAAACGATTGGACCATGGGGTCCAATTCTATGAGCCCCAAAAGAAGGTGCCCCTATCCTTCATTATTTCCTATGGAAGGAAGACATTTTAAAAGGTGTGCTGTCCCTTTAAATGTGATGGCCAGAACTCCCTTGGAGTTCAATTATGCTTGTCACACCCTTGTTCCTGGCTCCACCCCAATGTCTCCTTGCTCCACCCCCAAAGTCCTCAGATATTTCTTGAATTGGACTTGGCAAACTTAGCTGGACTGGAGGCTTGACGCAACATGGCTTCTCTTATGTTCCATTAGTGGCGATTAGCCAGAACGTCTAGATGGAACATTCTGTCTGGGGCAGTGATGCTCTGTCTTCTTAGTGCTTGGGAGGGGCAACAGTGGGAGGGCTTCTAGTGTCCTGGCCCTGCTGGTGGTCCTCCTGATTACCTCCATATTTTTTGTCTACCTCCAGTAAAGCCATTTAGTCATTGCTTTCTGGCAAAAGCATCATCTCCACCTGAGGGTACATTTTGCCTTAAAACTAGAGCACTCTGTTGCCCCTGTGTGTGCACCTTGGATCTCTCCTCACACACACACACACACACACACACACGCCACTTTGTTTGTAGGTTCTCTCTAGCTTCCTGAAATGCTGGCCATTTTGTTGCTTCCATGAATCCCCCCACCTCTGATCGGTAATTATCACCCTTCCCTAAAATCGCTTCCCCCTTTCCACCCTGCCTTTCTTAGTTAGCACTTGTATGAGTCTTGTGTGCGTTTATTGTGTGCATTTTTGCTTTTATTCTTCTTCTTTTAAAGAAAAAAAACCACCTTTCTTGTTGAACATCTGCCTGGTTTGTTTAAGAGTGTTTTGTTTAAGAAGTTCTCTAAAAAGGGGGAAATCCTGGAATACCTCGAAGGACAATTCCAGTTACCTGCATCTCACCCTGTCCCCTTTAGCTAATTCCCCCAACTGCAGTGGAGACTCTGCCACTTTGAGTAACATCTACCACCCCCCAGAGAATATTATACTCATCCGAGCCACATCTTCTGGTTGCCCCCTGCCCAAAGGACGTCCGCCGAGCCTCAACTCGGGCCAGGCCTTTTCCGTATTGGCCCCTAGCTGGTGGAACCCGCTCCCATTGGAGATCCGGGCCCTGCAGAGCTCGCTGCAATTCCACAGGGCCTGTAAAACGGAGCTGTTCCACCAGGCCTTTAGTTGAGGCTGTGGACATCACTGACCACCAGTATGGCCTCCCTGCCACACCCAGGCGCATTTGTGAACTCTACTTTGAGCAGGATCTGGTCTCGACTGCTGTCATCTGTTCTGTGTCAGTCATGGTTGCCAAGTCCATAGAGTTTTCCCTTCCCAAATAGCTAGAGCGTCCGGGAAAACCATAGAGTTTTCCCGGAAACACCTAGAGTGACTGCTGCGCGACGTCGCTGGCGTGATGACGTCACTTTGGGGTGATGTCATCGCACCGACGACATGGGGGGAGGTTCCCCCCGCTGGCCCAATGTGGCCTGGCGGGTTGGGAACCTCCCGGGTGGGGGAACCCCCATCCAGACTGGGGGCTTGGCAGCCTTGATGTCAGCCAGGGTTTAAGTTTTGGACTTGGCCGTTATCGGAATTTGTTCAGTTCTAAATTGATTGTTTGGTTGTGTTAGCCGCTGTTTTAGAGGGGGCTACCAAGCTCCCGCCCGGAGAGCAATATTTCCAGCTGCTTGGCGTTTCCACTCAGGAAGAAGCAGGGTAGAATGATCTGGAAATCAAATGAAACCAGTGTGTTTCTTTCTGTCATGCCCTGATGTCTCTCTTCCAACGTGCGTGAGCTTGAGAAAGAGCCTCCCTCCTGTTTGCTACCAGAACTGCACCAGCTCTCCCCAGTGAAAACTTTACCTCCTGTGCCCACCATTCCCTCTTGCCTTGTGCGGTGGGGGGAGTACTGCAGATTTGAGGGCCAGTTTGGCATAGCGGTGAAGTGCGCGGACTCTTATCTGGGAGAACCGGGTTTGATTCCCCACTCCTCCACTTGCAGCTGCCGGAATGGCCTTGGGTCAGCCTTAGCTCTTGCAGAGTTGTTCTTGAAAGGGCAGCTGCTGTCAGGGCTCTCTCAGCCCCACCCACCTCACAGGGTGTCCGTTGTGGGGGGAGAAGGTAAAGGAGATTGTGAGCCACTCTGAGTCTCTGAATCAGAGTATAGGGTGGAGTATAAATCTGCAGTCTTCTTCTTCCACTCTGAGATTCGGAGTAGAGGGCGGGATATAAATCCGATATCTTCTTCTTTTTGAAGCACGGGGCCACTGAGCATGTGGAGTTCATTCACCTCCCATCAGACACATCCATCTGAGCACAGGATCTGGGAGTGGGAAGTCCTCAAGTCAGCCTTGAGACCTCACACCGCCCTTGGCATACAAATTAATCTCTGGTTACAAAAAGACAGTCGGCACTTGCTCAGATGAGGCTCCCTTGGGAGAGTCTGGTAGCTCACATGGTGAATCAGGAGTTGTTCTCACCCTTGTGGGTTTTCTGCCTCCCCAGCTGGCTGAGCCTCCTTCCACTGCAGCATCTGTCCAGGGTCCCCCCAATCTATAAATCCTCCCAGACAGCTCCGTCAGCCGAGCCAGCTCTCCGCTCCTTCCTCCGGAGCCTGCATGCATCTTCAAGGGTCTCAGGTCCACAGACCACAGACAACACTGTCTTCTCTGAGCTGCCCAGAAGGCAGGGGGGCAAAGAAGTCTGACCAACAGCAGAGCTCCTTCCCTGAGGCATAAGAATCTCTCCACAGTTCCAGGTAAGACAGCAGCCCTTCTGAATCAGACACAGGACCCCTTCAGCATCCTGCCTCCAGAAGGGCCCAGGAAAGATCCCTGAGCTTTTCCCTCCTCTTGAGGAAGCCGCCTTGGTTCCCCCAGTCTAGCCTTGTGTCTTGAAGGATGACACCATGAAATAGTTCCTAGTCCACAAGAGTGGGCAGATCAAAAGAAAGAAAGTGTAATTCCTTCGTTTTTAGAAGAAGTAGAAGACAATTGGCTTGGTTCTCCCAGCAGCCAACATCTGAGACCAGGACAGCCAAGAGCGATTTGGATGTCTTCCAAGCAAATCAGCAGCTGCCCTCCGCTGCTCCGTGGCATTGGGGGGGGGGTCTTTCCTTCTTTCAGCTCTCCGATGGAGGCTTGGCCCTCTGGAAACAGCTTCAGGGTTGTGGGACTTGACAAGGAGAGGAGGCTCCTTCTGAAACAGAGGTATTTGGGAATAAAGAGGAGGAGGAGGAGCTGGATTTTATACCCAGCTTTTCTCTACCTTAAGGAGTCTTGGAGCAGCTTAAACCCTCCTTTCCCTTCCTCTTCCCCAACAGACACCCAGTGAGGCAGGTGGGGGGGGGGCTGAGTCATAGAATCCTAGAGTTGGAAGGGACTTCTGGGGTCATCTAGTCCAACCCCTGCAAAATGCAGGAAACTCACAAACACCTCCCCACCCCTAAATTCACAGGATCTCCGTCGCTGTCAGATGACCATCTAACCTCTGTTTAAAAACCTCCAAGGAAAGAGAGCCCACCACCTCCCAAGGAGGAAGCCTGTTCCACTGAGGAATCGCTCTAACGGTCAGGAAGTTCTTCCTCATGCGCAGCCGGAAACTCTTTTGATTTAATTTCAACCCACTGGTTCTGGTCCTACCTTCCGGGACCACAGAAAACAATTCCACCCCATCCTCTGTATGACAGCCCTTCAAGTCCTTGAAGATGGTGTAAGAGTATTGCTGAGAGAGTACTGGCAGGACTGGGGCTGGCCTGAGCTGACTGCATGTGGCGGAGGAGGAGTGGGGAATCAAACCCAGTTCTCCAGTTTAGAGTCCACCTCTCTGAGCCGCAGTGGCTCTCAGGCCTTTTGCTCCAGGTCAGCTGGCCAGTGGACCTTTCAGATACCTCAGTGGGTTTTCCAGAAGGCAGGCTTAGTTCCTTGGAGAGAGGACAAAACTGAATGCTACTTAAAGGTGATTTCCATCCGCAAAAAGAAACCCCCAGTGGCTGCGGTTGCCTGGGCCCTCGCTGCCTTTGAGTCACAATGCTTCAGATAGCCAAGATGGGAGCCTGTTCTTGGGGGCTTTTTCAAGGTCTGTGAGGATTCTCTGCCCATCAGTGACCAGCCTCTCCTGAGGTCAGTCCTGCCACCTGAGCAGCACTTTTAGAGAACACTCAGGCAGGAGTTTGAAAATCTGGTTTGGGTTGCCTTGCTGGAGCCTGTTTTGCTGACAAAGAATGTATTAACTACGGCGTTCCAGCAATTATGCGCGAAAATTAAGAGAAAGCTAGGAATTCTGGATTGACATGGATGATGACTATATAATTGACACTACTGGAAAACCGCACATAATATACAAGATTGGTTCCCAGAAGAAGGACTAGAGATCCAAAACGGCTTGTTAAGCAGACAGTTTCTCCGTTGGACCTTTCTCAAATATAGCACTGGAATATAATGTAGTGGCTTTGTGCCATATAAAGACAGAAGTAGCATTGTAGAAAGAGCCCCGTGGCGCAGAGTGTTAAAGCTGCAGTACTGCAGTCCTAAGCTCTGCTCACGACCTGAGTTTGATCCCAGCAGAAGCTGGTTCAGGTAGGTGGCTGGAGGTTGACTCAGGCTTCCATCCTTCCGAGGTCGGTCAAAGGAGTCCCCAGCTTGAGTGGGGGAAGTGTAGACGACCGGGGAAGGCAATGGCAAACCACCCCGTGAAAAGTCTGCCGTGAAAACGTTGTGAAAGCAGCGTCACCCCAGAGTCGGAAACGACTGGTGCTTGCGCAGGGAACTACCTACTACCTAGCACTGTAGAACTAAGGAGGTTTTAACTTTCTGCATGACTGATATGTTTTGTATTGATGATACTCTTGTTGTATTTTGATACTATATATTCATTGCATAGTCAGAATTGTGTTTAAACAGAGTTTTATCTTTGCTGGAGCCTAAAGCAGTTGCTGAAGGTGGCGTTTCCCTGCATCCTTTTCTGGCTTTCCACAGAGGAATTTTTTTTTTGGGGGGGAAGTGAGCCGTCATGGCCCCCTCCACCCCTGCCAACATCACCAATCCAGTGCTTGGCCTGAGCGGCTTCCCAGGGCTGGAGACGGCTCACCACTGGATCGGCATCCCCATCTTCTCCGCCTACCTGGTCGCCGTGCTGGGCAACTGCACCATCCTGTACGTCATCTGGGCAGAGCCCAGCCTGCACCAGCCCATGTACTATTTCCTGGCCATGCTGGCCACCACCGACCTGGGGCTCTGCCTCACCACCGTGCCCACCGTCCTGGGAGTCCTCTGGTTCCAGCTGAGGAAGGTCAGCAAGAAGGCTTGCGTTGCTCAACTCTTTATCGTCCATTCCTTCTCCTTCATGGAGTCAGCCGTGCTCTTTGCCATGGCCGTAGATCGTTTCCTGGCCGTCTGCTTCCCTCTGAGGTACACGGCTCTTGTGACTCCTAGCAGGGTGGTTAGAATGGGCTTCGGTCTCCTCCTGAGAAGCACCCTGTTCTTGCTACCCCCAGTGCCTTTTCTGCTGCAATTCCCCTATTGCCCAGGGGCTGCCCTTTCTCACTCCTACTGCCTGCATCAGGACCTGATCCACTTGGCATGTGCCAACACCGCCTTCAACAGCCTTTATGCTCTCACCCTCATCCTGCTCACCATGGGCTGTGACCTCCTCTTCATCCTCATCTCCTACAGCCTGATCCTGAAGACAGTCTTGGGCAGGACCTCGGGGGGTGAAGGCCACCACAAGGCCCTGGGCACCTGCGTCTCCCACCTCTGCGCCGTCCTGGTCGTCTACGTGCCAGTCCTGGGGCTCTCCGTGGTGCACCGCTTTGGCCAGCACGCCTCCCCCCTTCTCCACGTCGTCATGGGCAACATCTACATCCTCCTCCCGCCCCTGATGAACCCCATCATCTACAGCATCAAGACCAAGCAGATATACAGCAGGATCCTCCAAATAGCCTCCGCCTTGAATTTTTGGGGGAGAAAAAGGAGCTAAAATGGTCGTAAATAAAATTAATAAAATGAATTTTACTCAAGAGATCACAAAGAACCAACCAAAAGGGCAGGCTTCCGGAGAAACATCTCAGCCATTTTGCTGGCTTTTGTTTCAGAGTCATTTAGCATTGATTCTGTGCCATGAAGCTGGCATTGTCTACCTCCAGATCTACCAGAATTGAATCTAATTTTGCATGGGACTTCTGTATTTGTTTGTTGTGCCTCTGATGTCATTGTTTTTCTTCTGCTTTCTCTGAAGAAACCTTCTTGTGGCACAGATATGGCCAGAAACGTAGGGGGGCTGCTGTTAGACTTGACCAGAAAGATCACGGAGGGTGTTTTCAGCTTGCAAGCATTCCTGCCCCGAAGGCTTTGCTTTCCATCATGGCTTAATGTCCAAATGACCAGGACAAAAGGTCTTGCTGAGCTTCGCATGTCTTTATTGGGAGACCCTCAAAACTGGAAAGAAATTCCGAACTGCCTGTACGGCACATTTGGCCATGATGATGTACGCTTATGGCATGAGAGGGAGAACACCCTGAAAAGGGTGTAAAAGTGGTAGCAGAGCTCTAAAAGGGAGGGCTGAGGCCTGTGACTTCAGTCTCTGAACTTTTCCCGGTTATTTTCTGCTTCCTCCGAGGGATTCCTGGTGATGTAAAATCTCTCAACCAGACTGCTCCAATTAAGACCAACTCATGTCACTGTTGCTCTTGGTAACTGGTGAGATTAATCTGGCATTGTAAAGAATTAGTATTGGCCCAGCTCTCAGAAGCTAAGCAGAGTCGGCCCTGGTTAGTATTTGAATAGGAGACCTCCAAGAAGTCCAGAGTTAGCTGTTGCCGATTTCCCGGGCTGCGTGGCCGTGGTCTTGGTATTGTGAGACCGGACGTTTTGCCAGCAATTGTGACTGGCATCCCCAGAGGTATAACCCAGAAAACTGGAGTTCTTTCTGGGTCCCCCTTTTCTGTGACTGAGATGATGTTACTAAAGGAACAGAGGTCAGAAAAAGCAGATCCACAGTGGGTGGGTGGGTGGGTGGGGAGACTCAGACCGGAACACAACATTTCTAAAAATTGGCAAGCCAACATAGGCTCATAATTATGAGACATATAACATTCCTTAACACCTTGTAATTCAAAATTAGCCTGGGAACCAACAGGTTAACAGGGAGACATCTCCAGGTTAACAGATGGTATAGTTTTTTTTTTTAAATTTAGTTGATGCTAGGATTGCTGGGAAAGACAGAAGGCAAAAGAAGAAGGGGACGGCAAAAAAAATGTCTCTTTTTATATTATTTTAACTCGGTTGTTTTATGGTTTTAAGCCGCCCCGGGCCCGCTTGTGGGATAGGGCAGGATATAAATCTAAAAAAAAATTAAATTAAATAACTTAATGATGACTGGACAGTGTTACTGGTGTAACTAACATGAATTTGAGTGGACTTCGGAGGAAGGGCCTGGTGTGACTTTGTCCATGGGGTTGCAAAGAGTCAGACTCGAGTGTGCAACTGAACAACAACTGTGGAGAAACGCCATTTTAGTCAGTGGTGGTGCTTCATTTGGCAGGGGTCAGTAAATCCCTCAGCAGGCTTTGTAGCCTTCCCCTCACTCCCCCCCTCCCTTCCAGAGCCAAACCAACAACGCTAGGGGGAAAATCTCCTAGAGAGGCAGGAAGTGCTTTTGTTCTTGGCATGTGTGTTAGCAGGAAGAGAACGGCAGTTGGAAGCCAGCGCTCGAGCGAGCATGTGGTGAGCAATGGAGGCTCCTGCCTGGGGGGCCCCAGGCAGTCAGACCAAGTAAGTCATTCTCATAGACAGGGCAAGTTTAGATCAGGGCCAGCAGGATGCGTTTATAATCAACTTTTCTTTGTATGCTGTGTGCTGTACGGGTGCTGAGCTGTGCTGTGCTGTGCTAACTCTTTAAATGCAACTGTTTTGGTTTTGTTTTTCTTTTCCTATCTTTTTCTCTTTTTAAATAAATATATTTTTACTGTTTAAATGCTGGCAGTCAATCTCTGTACCACCTAGATCCCCAAACCGCTTTAGACCACGCTGTGTTGAGAAGGGGGCCCCGGGGAAGGAGGAAGGCATGCAGTTGGATAAGGTGCCAATCCTCCAGGGGTGCCCCAAAGACGTGCTGAGGTCTCTGTGAAACCCAAGTGCAGGGTGGCAGAGGACCTTGAGGCCGGGCCTCATAGCTGGAAAGGGGGATTGGGAGTCCTGTTCCTCTCAATCTGAACCCCGGGACTGAGCAGGTGGTGGCAGCGCGCCCAAGGGGCAGGAGGAGAAATAGCTCCCTCCAGGAGTTGGCGACTCAATAGGGAGCTGACGGGACCGGGTCTGAAGGCAGAATCGGGCCGGTTCCGTCACAACAACAAAAAATGCAATGCTTCACGAGGGGGTTAGATAAAAATATGGAGCAGAGGTCCATCAGTGGCTATTAGCCACAGTGTGTGTATGTGTGTGTGCATACATATATTTGGCCCCCGTGTGACACAGAGTGTTGGACTGGATGGGCCATTGGTCTGATCCAACATGGCTTATCTTAGGTTCTTCTGTCTGGGGCAGGGATGCTCTGTATTCTTGGTGCTTGGGGGGGCACAGTGTCTTGGCCCCACTGATGGACCTCCTGATGGCACCTCATTTTTTTGGCCCCTGTGTGACACAGAGTGTCGGACTGGAGGGGCCATTGGCCTGATCCAACATGGCTTCTCTTATGTTCTTCAATAAAATATCAAAATGAATCAGGCATTCTCTAACTGCATCACTTGTGTACTATATCCATGTTGAACTCAAGACATTGTCGAGTTGTGCCTCTTGGAAGGCACAACTTGAAAGGAATTAAATGTTCTGTCCTAAGACAGCAAGCCAGAGGCCCAGAGTTTCAGAACTGCAAGCCCAGGCCTCGGATTCAGCGGGAGCTCCAAGGAGCACAGCTCCTGAACCTTTCTGAGGGTTCCCCCCCCCTCCTACCTACCTTGTCCGTTGAATAGGAGTAGCAGCTGCAGAACAATCCCTGGATGAGCTCCACCACCTGTTTTTCTACAAAGCGACCCCTGTGCATACCTATATTTGAACCAGACTGGCCACAGTCCTCTGGGACACCTGTTCTAGGTGAAGAGGCTGGCCTTGGGCTCTTCTGAAATCCTGGCTCTCAGCTCCCAGGACCTCCAGCTTGCCGGCTTCCAGGGCTAGCTGAGCAGCATTAAGTGAACAACACAAATACCTCCTCCTCGGTGTGAAGCTTTCATTTTAAATATCTGTTATAAGTAGGAACGGAGACCCTCCTGTCTCCTTGCTGAAGCTATTTTTCTGGCTGTGAGCATTCCCCCCCCCCCTCATTGTTCTTGGTGGTGCCCCAGACCAACTTTCTGAAACTGTCTTCATGATGAAGTGGTGTGTGTTGGCAACAGACCCCATTTGCCCCCTGGTGCCAACACCCATCTGAAGAATGGCTGACCCAAGGCCATTGCAGCAGCTGCAAGTGGAAGAGTGGGGAATCAAACCCGGTTCTCCCAGATAAGAGAGCTCTGGCTGACCCAAGGCCATCCCAGCAGCTGCAAGTGGAGGAGTGGGGAATAAACCCGGTTCTCCCAGATAAGAGAGCTCTGGCTGACCCAAGGCCATTCCAGCAGCTGCAAGTGGAGGAGTGGGGAATCAAACCCGGTTCTCCCAGATAAGAGAGCTCTGGCTGACCCAAGGCCATTCCAGCAGCTGCCAGTGGAGGAGTGGGGAATCAAACCCGGTTCTCCCAGATAAGAGAGCTCTGGCTGACCCAAGGCCATTCCAGCAGGTGCAAGTGGAGGAGTGGGGAATCAAACCCGGTTCTCCCAGATAAGAGAGCTCTGGCTGACCCAAGGCCATTCCAGCAGCTGCCAGTGGAGGAGTGGGGAATCAAACCCAGTTCTCCCAGAAAAGAGTCCACACACTTAACCACCACACCAAACTGGCTCTCAGTACAAACCAAAGGAAATATTTATTCAGCATTTCAGGACAGACCAAAGGAAATCTTTATTCAACCCGTAATTAAGAAGTAGGTTTTTATACCCCACTTTTTTCTCCCCTAAGGAGTCTCAGAACAGCTTGTGATCACATTCCCTTCCGCACCCTGTAACAAAACTGCTTCTTTATGTTAAAAGTTCCATTCAAGGTTGACTCTAGCTCAGACCTCGGTGGGCTGTGCTCAGCTTGCAAGGGCCCCCCACCTCCCTGGAAGGGTTTTCATGTCCTTTTATTGTTATTGTTAGCCCTGGTAGGTGAATCAGTATAGCAAGCAACAGTCCAACAACATTCTGCGCTTAACTATATACAATTTATTTACATCCACCGTCAAAGTGCAAACCATCTAGAGAAGGAGGATACAGTGAACAGCGCCCCACTGCTTATATACATATTTTACACAGGATATGCACCAATGGGTTACAAGTGCTGAGTCATTGCGCACTAGACACTCATCCTTTGCACTCGTTAGCAAATACCAGTCAGAAGCGGTTTCACCTTGTTGAGACCTGATAAGCACTGAAGTCAAATTGACACCAACTGTCAGTGAGATCAGCCTGATCTCAGGAGTCCCTAGCCTAACGCCTTATTGAGTTTTCCCTCCCAAATTGCTAGAGCATCTGGGAAGACTGTAGAGTTTTCCTGGAAATGCCTAGATCGGCCGGTGCACAACGTTTCCAGTGCGATGACATCATCGCACCAACGACACTGGTGGGTTGGGAACCTCCAGGGCGAGAGAATTCCCACCCAGTCTGGGGGCTTGGCAGCCTTACCAAAAGCTTATACCCAGAACAAAACTTTGTTGGTCTTAAAGGGCCCTTAGTAATGATGAAATGGGGTGGGGGGGTGGGGGGGGGGGTGGGCTCCCTCTGGGAATCCTACCTCCCAGGGAAAGTGCATGCGCAATACATAGCCTCTCCTCTCCCGGTGTAGTGAACGCCGCGTGGTCACTGTCTGGCTATGCCTGGCAGATGGTCACTGCAATGGCCTCTCCTGCATTACTGCATCCGTAGCAACACCTTCTCGCTGGTCCCCCCCGTTTTCACAGAGTTTGCTACGTCATGGTGCGACCGAATTGTCCGGCGGTATAACCGGATGGGCAGGCTGGGCCCACCAACTTCGTCAGCCTAAGAGAAGGAAAACTCTAACATCAAACCCGGGCAGATAGAGCTCGTTAATGTAACACCTACCACCTGGAGGACTCACTGCCGGCGTCCCGGCTTACTGGGCCATGGCAGATGACCCCCAGGTGAAAGGGTGGAGCCAGTACCGCGCACACTGCGCTTCACCTAAAAAATTCCTCTGCGCAGGCCTGAAGGGCATATCCACACACACAACCCACAACGCATCAAGTCCTGCAGCGATAGGCAAGGGGCGAAACGGCAGGTGGAAGGTGCCACTGGAAGCCGCAGTCCCGATCCTGCATGTAGGCGGTTTAGGATATTGGTCGCCTGATGCTAACCCGGAGACGAAAGCATCTTTCGGCAGCACCCTGAACGACCAAGCCGCCTTATCTAGGGACAGCACTGCTTGCTCCACACGGAGAGGGGCCTAGAAAAGGTGGCCTAAACAAAGCTCGTCTCCCCCACCCCAGTTGGCTAGCCGCGGTCAACGGGCATCCTTACTTGCGGTCGAAAAATAACAACAAAGAAAAGGCATGCACCTGCCTCACAAAGTGTGCAAAGACTAAAGCTTGCGTGTTGGAACATCAGAACCATGCTTGACACAGTAGGCAGTGGTCGCCCTGAATGACGCTCTGCTCTAGTTGCCCACGAACTTCTCAGGTTGAATATCGACATAGCAGCTCTCAGTGAGGTCCGTTTCCCTGAGGAAGGTAGTCTTCAAGAACACGGTGCTGGCTATACCCTCTACTGGTCGGGTAAGTCAAAGGCTGAGAGCCGCCTTTCTGGCGTTGGCTTCATGGTCAGGAACTCCATTGCCTCCAAACTCGAAAACCTTCCAACAGGTCACTCAGATCGCATCATGTCCATGCGCCTCCCACTTCAAAACAAGCAGCATGCAACACTCTTCAGTGTGTATGCCCCAACCCTTCAAGCAGATCCTGCAGAAAAGAACAAGTTCTATGCTGATCTACGCAACCTCGTACGGAAGACCCCTACAGAGGACAAGGTGATCATCCTTGGCGATTTCAATGCCAGAGTAGGTAAAGACTCGGAAGCCTGGAAAGGAGTACTTGGCAAACACGACATTGGCAACTGCAATGACAACGGGCGCCTCCTGCTAGAATTCTGCATGGAGCACCAGCTCACCATCACCAACACTATCTTCCAGCAGAAGAACAGTCTGAAGACAAGCTGGATGCACCCACGGTCCAAGCATTGGCACCTTATCGACTACATTCTGGTGCGCCAGAGAGACCTTCGAGATGTCTTACACACCCGAGTAATGCCCAGCGCAGAATGTCATACGGATCATCGTCTTGTACGCTGCAATCTCCGTCTTCACTTTAAACCCACACCCAGGAGAGGAGGTATCCCTCGGAGGAAGTTTCAGGTTGGCAGCCTCCAGTCAGCCGAAGTTAAAGCTGCCTTCCAGGCAAAACTCCAGTCAAGAATTGAGGACCTCAGTTGCCCCACAGACCCTTCTCCAGAAGCACTCTGGGAACACCTAAAAACTACCGTCCTCCAGATCTCTGAAGAAGTCCTCGGGTTCTCCACAAGGAAGAACAAGGACTGGTTTGATGAGAACAATCAAGAGATCCAAGAATTACTGGCAAAAAAGAGATCTGCCTACCAAGCACATCTTGCTCAGCCCTCCTGTCCTGGGAAAAAAGCAACCTTTCGCGCTGCATGTAGCAACCTCCAGCGCAAGCTTCGAGACATTCAGAACGAGTGGTGGACCAAGCTTGCAGAGAGAACCCAGCTGTGTGCAGACACTGGTGATTTAAGAGGGTTCTACGAAGCCCTGAAGGCAGTATATGGTCCATCATATCAGGCTCAGAGTCCCTTGCATAGTGCAGACGGCCAAGTGCTCCTCACAGACAAGGCATCCATACTGAACCGGTGGTCGGAGTATTTTCAGGTTCTCTTCAGTGCCAACCGCGTAGTTCAAGATTCAGCTATCCACCTCACCCCACTTCAACCGGTGAAAACAGAGTTGGATGAGATCCCCACCCTAGAAGAGACTGTTAAAGCCATCAAGCAACTGAAAAGTGGCAAGGCAGCAGGAGTTGATGGAATTCCACCAGAGATCTGGAAGCATGGGGGCACAGTACTACATAGCTCACTTCACAAAGTACTTGTCACCTGCTGGGAACAAGGCAAATTACCACAGGACTTTCGCGATGCAATCATCATCACCCTATACAAGAACAAAGGGGAAAAGTCAGACTGCTCCAACTACCGGGGGATAACCCTGCTCTCCATCGCAGGCAAAATCCTTGCCAGAATACTCCTGTACAGACTGGTGCCCACCATTGCAGAAGAACTCCTCCCAGAGAGCCAGTGTGGCTTCAGAGCTAACAGGAGCACCACCGACATGGTATTTGTTCTCAGGCAGCTCCAAGAGAAATGCAGGGAACAGAACAAGGGTCTGTATGTGACTTTTGTCGACCTTACCAAAGCTTTCGATACCGTTAGCAGGAAAGGCCTGTGGCAAATCTTGGAACGTTTAGGATGTCCCCCAAGGTTCCTCAGCATGATCATCCAGCTACACGAAGACCAGCGAGGCCAAGTCAGACACTGCAACGACCTCTCGGAGCCCTTCCCAATAGGCACAGGTGTAAAGCAAGGCTGCGTTCTCGCGCCAACTCTCTTTACGATCTTCTTTAGCATGATGCTTCAAAGAGCCGCAGTAGATCTAGATGAGGACGATGGTGTCTACATCCGCTATCGCACCGATGGCAGCCTGTTCAACCTGAGGCGACTAAAGGCACACTCCAAGACAATGGAAAAACTCATCCGAGAGCTACTGTTTGCTGATGATGCTGCACTCGTCTCCCACTCGGTATCAGCTCTGCAGCATATGACGTCCTGCTTTGCAGAGGCTGCCAAGCTATTCGGCCTAGAAGTTAGTCTGAAGAAGACAGAAGTTCTCTACCAGCCTGCACCCCAGGAAGATTATCACCCTCCCTGCATCACTGTGGGTGAATCAGTTCTGAAGACAATCCAGCAGTTCAGCTACCTGGGGTGCATCATCTCCTCAGATGCCAAGATCGACAAGGAGATTGACAACAGGCTGGCAAAGGCAAACCGTGCATTTGGCCGACTGCACAAAAGAGTGTGGAGCAACAAGCATCTGAAAAAAGGCACAAAGATCAATGTTTACAAAGCGGTTGTGATGACAACCCTCATCTATGGCTCCGAATCGTGGGTTTTATACCGTCATCACCTGCGACTCCTTGAGCGCTTTCATCAGCGCTGCCTTCGCACCATCCTCAACATCCACTGGAGTGACTTTGTGACCAACACTGAAGTCCTCAAGCGGGCAGAGGTTACCAGCATCGAGGCACTGCTTTTGAAGACACAGCTGCGCTGGGCAGGGCATATTTCTAGGATGGAAAACCACCGCCTTCCCAAGATTGCCCTGTATGGCGAACTCTCCACCGGCCATCGAAATAGAGGGGCACCAAAGAAGAGGTACAAGGACTCCTTGAAGAAATCCCTTAGCACCTGTCACATCAACCATCACCAGTGGTCTGACCTAGCCTCAGATCGCAAAGCATGGAGGCACACCATCCACCAGGCTGTCTCTTCCTTTGAGAACGCACGCATAGCTGGTCTTGAGGACAAAAGGAGATTGAGGAAGAATCGCACTGCTACAGCACCAACCCCAAATCAGACTTTTCCCTGCAGCCACTGTGGCCGGACCTGCCTGTCCCGCATTGGTCTTGTCAGCCACCAGCGAGCTTGCAGCAGACGTGGACTATTGCACCCTTCTTAAATCTTCGTTCGCGAAGCCAAGCCGAGAGAATGATGAAATCACCCCTATTTCTAACAAATTTGACCCCTTCCCCATAACATGGTCAGAAAAACCACAGTGGCTTCTCACATGCGGCTCCTGAGCTACTGAGCGGTGTCCCCTCTCAGCCGAGTGAGTGTGAGCCAGCTCACAGTTTTTTAGCCTCTGGCTCACACATTTTTGCCTTAGCTCAGGAAGGAGGGCCCCGGAGCAAACTAATTGATGCAGCACAGAGTAGCCAAGTCTCCCACAGCCTCCGGGAGGAGACTGTTTTTGCGCGCGTGGAGAGATGACATCACTCACTGCTCTAGGAGCTTCCAGGAAAAGTCTACAGTTTCACCAGACGCTCTAGCAATTTGACAGGGAAAACTCTATGCTACAATAGGTACCATAGAGTTTTCTCTCCCAAATTGCTAGAGCATCCGGGAAAACCATAGAGTTTCTCCAGAAGTTCCTAGAGTGGCTGGCGTGCAATGTCGCCGGCACGATGATATCACTGCGAGTGATGTCATCGTGCCGGCAACATCAGGGGAGGATCCCTGCCGCTGGCCCAATGGCTCCAGGGAACCTCCGGGGCGGGGGAAACCCCACCCAGCCTGGGAACTCGGCCGCCCTAATGCAGCAGCCAAATTGCTCACTCCCTTTAGTGCCAGGAGCTCACGAAGTAGAATTTTTGCTCACCAGACTCCACAGCTTAGAGGGAGCATCGCTACTGATTCTCTGGCTCTTCCCAAAGTCTTCCTCTCTGGAGGATTAGCCCAGCCTTCATTGGTCTTCCACAGGCCGCAGCCCTAAGGGGGAGGGGATGGGCAGGGATGGGATCTGGGGGGCTACAGGCTCAGCCAGGCCCGGCCTTTGTTGTGACCCTGCCCGGCAGGAAAACCCTGATGACCCGTTCCCGGATCTCCTTGGTCCTCACTCCGTAGACGATGGGGTTCAGCATGGGGGGGAAGAGGAGGTAGATGTTGGCCAGGATGATGTGGATGTGGGGGGCCACGTGGTGGCCAAAGCGGTGGGTGAAGAAGGAGAAGAGGGCCGGGCTGTAGGAGATGAGGATGACGCAGATGTGGGAGCCGCAGGTGCCGAAGGCCTTGCGCCTGGCCTCGTGGGACGAGAGCTGCAGGACGGCCCGGACAATCAGGCAGTAGGAGAAGCCAATGAAGAGCAAGTCCCCCCCGATGACCAGCAGAGCCACGCTCAGCCCGTAAGCCCGGTTGACGCTGGTGTCCCCGCAGGCGAGCTTGACCACAGCCATGTGCTCACAGTACGTGTGATGGATGACGTTCGTCCGGCAGAAGGACAGCCTTCTGATCAAGAACGGGCAAGGGCCCATCAGCAGCGTCCCCCTGGCAGCAGCCGCGACGCCCATCCTGGCCACCAGCGAGCCTGTGAAGATGGAGCCATACCTGAGCGGGAAGCAGATGGCCACGTAGCGGTCAAGGGCCATGGCCAGCAGCACGGCCGACTCCATCATGCACAGGGCATGGATGAAGAACATCTGGGCCAGGCAGGCGCTGGCCTGGATCTCCCCGTCCTGGAACCAGAAGATGCAGAGGACCTTGGGCAAGGCGGAGGTGGAGGCGGCCAAGTCGATGGCGGCCAGCATGCAAAGGAAGTAGCACATGGGCCGCTGCAGGGCCGCTTCGGTCGCGATGGCCAGCAGGATGGTGCAGTTCCCGGCAATGATCACCACGTAGATGGTGCACACGGGCACCGCGAACCACTTGTGGTAGGCCTCCAGCCCGGGGATGCCTTGCAGCAGGAAAACGGAGGGGCTGGAGGGCGTCCGGTTGGCAGAGGCCATCGCTCAGCAGCGGAAGAGTAACAGGGTCCCCTTCGGCAGCCCAGCTTCCATGACGATCAGGCCACCTGGGAATCAGACCACAACACACGGAGACACAGAGCGTGAAATGGAGGGGAGGGTGGGGGACAGGCCTGTAGCTAACTAGGGGCCCACGGGGAGAGAGCCAGTTCGGTGTAGTGGTTAAGTGTATGGACTCTTATCTGGGAGAACCGGGTTTGATTCCCCCCTCCTCCACCTGCATCTGCTGAGATGGCCTTGGGTCAGCCAGAGCTCTCTTATCCGGGAGAACCAGGTTTGATTCCCCACTCCTCCACTTGCACCTGCTGGAATGGCCTTGGGGCAGCCAGAGCTCTCTTATCTGGGAGAACCGGGTTTGATTCCCCACTCCTCCACTTGCAGCTGCTGGAATGGCCTTGGGTCAGCCAGAGCTCTCTTCTCTGGGAGAACCAGGTTTGATTCCCCACTCCTCCACTTGCACCTGCTGGAATAGCCTTGGGTCAGCCATAGCTCTCTTATCTAGGAGAACCGGGTTTGATTCTCCACTCCTACATTTGCACCTGCTAGCATGGCCTTGGGTCAGCCATAGCTGTGGCAGAGGTTGTCCTTGAAAGGGCAGCTTCTGGGAGAGCCCTCTCCAGCCCCACCCACCTCACAGGGTGTCTGTTGTGGGGAGGGGGGGGAAGGTAAAGGAGATTGTGAGCCGCTCTGAGACTCTTTGGAGTGGAGGGCGGGATATAAATCCAATATCTTCTTTTTCTGGCCCCCTGACAGGTTTTTGGGGCCCTCACCCCCATTCCAGGGCTGTCCCCTCCCCCCCATCATGAAGCATAGACAGCTTCAACTGGAGAGCCAGTTTGGTGTAGTGGTTAAGTGTGCACCCTTGGGTCAGCCATAGCTCTGTCAAAGGTTGTCCTTGAAAGGGCAGCTGCTGTGAGAGCCCTCTCCAGCCCCACCCACCTCACAGGGTGTCTGTTGTGAGGGAGGGAGATAAAGGAGATTGTGAGCTGCTCTGAGACTCTTCGGAGTGGTGGGCAGGATATAAATCCAATATCTTCATCTACCTCACAGGGTGTCTGTTGTGGGGGAGGAAGATAAAGAAGATTGCAAGCTGCTCTGAAACTCTTTGGAGTGGAGGGCGGGTTATAAATCCAATATCTTCATCTTCTTCACAGGGTGTCTGTTGTGGGGGAGGAAGGGAAAGGAGATTGTGAGCCGCTCTGAGACTCTTCAGAGTGGAGGGCGGGATATAAATCCAATATCTTCTTCTTCTTCATCTTCAAGAGGGGACTGGATAAACATATGGAACAGAGGTCCATCAGTGGCTCTTAGCCACAGGGTATTGTTGGAACTCTGTCTGGGGCAGTGATGCTCTGTATTCTTGGTGCTTGGGGGAGCACGGGGGGGGGGGGGCTTCTAGTGTCCTGGCCCCACTGGTGGATCTTTTGATGGTTCCTGGGTTTTTTGGCCACTGTGTGACACAGAGTGTTAGACTAGATGGGCCACTGGCTTGATCCAGTATGGCTTCTCTTAGGTTCTTATCCTCTGGGACTTATTTAATTGGGAAATTCTATCTCCCTTTTTTCCTCAAGGCAGCTTACAGACAAACATAAGAATGCAATTAGACAAACACCCCCCCCCTCAATATGCAGTGCCATCCATATCTCAGGCTGGCCATGGGTTCCCTGGGTGGGTTTCCTCAGTGCCACAGAGAGGGGCCAAAAACCAGTGAGTCTTGCCGACAGGTTTGCTCCTCTTTCTGCGCCCAAGTTCACATACCAGTAAGCAGGGGTGGAGTTCTAGCAGGAGCTCCTTTGCATATTAGGCCTCACACCCCAGATGTAGCCAATCCTCTGAGAGCTTACAAAAAAGTGCCTTGGGATTGATATTGTGTTGCCAACCTCCAGGTGGTGGCTGGAGATCTCCAGGCAACATCAGCCAGGCAGAACTGGCAGCTTCAGAGGGCAGGCCCTTGGGAGTCATGATCCTGTGGCTCTCCCTCGTCTCCCCAAATGCTGCCCCCAAATCTCCAGGAATTTCCCAAGACAGATCTAGCAGCAACCCCAGCTAGACGGCTCAGCAATTTCACTGCAATGATCATCCATGGACGTTTGAGGAAAACGGAGAGAGAACAGCCCCCCTCCCCTCTCCAAGCCCTGCCCCCAGGTTTCCCCCACCTCAGCTGGGCAATGCAAAGAGCACAGAGGGAAAGGGTCAATCCCCCACCCCACCACTATTCAGAGATCCCGCCTACCTGCTTTTTAATCTGATCGGAAATGTCTGAGAGGCCAACTACAGACTTCCCCTGGAGCTGCATGGCTGCTTTTGACCTGGTGAAGAAAGCAGAGAAAGGAGAAGTTGGGGGAGAGAAGAGCCATCGACACACACTCTTGTGGAAACAAATGCCTTCTTTTTGACCCAGGTTTATTAGCAATAGAATAATTAACAGGCCTTTTCACATTCTGACATGTGACTGTTTTATGGCTTCCCACGCTAATGCAACCCAGTTCAAAGGTTTCTGAATTTCTTAATTTTACTATTCTGCTATTGGATTTTAACTTTGTACCACTTGGCATTCCAAACCCCACCAGCTCTATGTGGCTCTGCATACTATACCTCATTCCTCATCCGAAGAAGTGTGCATGCACACGAAAGCTGACGTTCTGAATAAAACTAAGTTGGTCTTAAAGGTGCAATCGACTCCTATTTTGTTCTGCTACTTCAGACCAACACGGCTGCCTATTTGGATCTATCTTGTGCAACCGGTGTGGGATCTGGGGGTTCGGACCCCAACTCGTGCATTGGAAGCTCGCTGGGGGACTTGGGGCCAGTTTCAGCCTAACTTCCCTCATGGGGCAGTTGTGAGGATAAAATGGAGGAGAGGAGCAGAGAGCAGCTGCCATGGAGAGAAAGGCAGGGCATAAATGAACTAAGGAAATACACAGAACTATACTAGTTACTCATTCAGTCCAGCAACCAGTTCCTTACAGCTCTGAGAAAACCCTGTGCTGACAGGAAGCAGGAAAGATCCTCCTTCCAGGTTCTTCTCCTCCCCTCCCTGGCAGACTTTGCTGGCAGAACCAGCCTCCTCCAAGGTCAGACCACAAGATGCTTCACTTTGGGGGAACAGAGGGATGATGATGATTATTCAACGATTGTGGGTTTTTTTAAAAAAAATTCTGCACATTCCTTTGCAATTGAAAAACAAAAACCCTCACTAGCCCCGTCCTAGATAGCCCAGGCAAGCCCAGTCTCATCAGATCTAACAAACTAAACAGTCTTGGGCAAGTATTTGGATGGGAGACCACCTCGTAATACCAGCAGTTGGGAGGCAGAAGCAGGCTCTGTCAAGCCATTCCTCTGCATGTTTTCCATGTACCCCAGGAGGAGTCACCAGAGGTCACCATGAAATATGAAGTTAGCTGCCTTATACTGAATCAGGTCCATCAAAGTCAGTCTTGTCTACTCAGACTGGCAGCAGCTCTCCAGGGTCTCCAGCTGAGGTTTTTCACGCCTACTTGCCTGGACCCTTTTGAGTTAGAGATGCTGGGGATTGAACCAGGGACCTTCTGCTTCCCAAGCAGATTCTCTACCTCTGAGCCACAGCCCCATTCATGGCTCTCCAGGGTCTCCTGAGGTCCTTCACGCCTATTCGCCTGGACCCTTTTTAGTTGGAGATGGCGGGGATTGAACCTGGGACCTTCTGCTTATCAAGCAGAGGCTCTACCACTGTGCCACAGCCCCATTCATGGCTCTCCAGGGTCTCCAGCTGAGGTTATTCACACCTTCTTGCCTGGACCCTTTTTAGTTGGAGATGGCGGGGATTGAACCTGGGACCTTCTGCTTCCCAAGCAGATGCTCTACCACTGTGCCACAGCCCCATTCATGGCTCTCCAAGGTCTCAAGCTGAGGTTCTTCACGCCTACTTGCCTGGACCCTTTTAGTTGGAGATGCCAGGGATTGAACCTGGGACCTTCTGCTTCCCAAGCAGATTCTCTACCTCTGAGCCACAGCCCCATTCATGGCTCTCCAGGGTCTCCAGCTGAGGTTCTTCACGCCTATTTGCCTGGACCCTTTTTAGTTGGAGATGTCGGGGATTGAACCGGGGACCTTCTACTTAGCAAGCGGATGTTCTACCACTGAGCCACCATCCCACCACCCCATGACTTCCAGCCATGGGCACACACAAATGCAAAAAAACACAAAGATAGTAAAGATAGTAAAACTGGAGAAGCCCCAAGCCCCAGGGCTGACAGGGGGGAAGGCGGAAAAAACAGAGTCCACTGAGCTTGGCCAGACTTACCAGGCCTGAAGGAGGAGGCAGACAGGCAGACAGCCCTTTGGTGGATGTTGGCTCCATGAATCCATCTCTTAGCTCTGCCAAGAACAAGCTTTATAGGTTCCTCTCCTTAGCGGCCGTTCTGGTGATCAGCAGTGGTGTCTGCTCTGGGGCAGGAGGTTGCTGCTTCCTTCCGTGTTGTGCTGAGGGGCATCTGGGGGATTTCCCCTTGGGGCAGGCAGCTGGTGGGTCCTGAGGGACTCCGAAGAGCAGCAAATAAGAGGATGGTGAGGCTGGTCCCTAAGCAGCTGTCTCTGCGGCATTGCTGGTCCCCTTGGAGCCGAGGAAGATGCAAACATCTGCAGGGGATCTATTTGGGGTACCCAGCTCACCACGTTTGCCACATCAGTCCCAAAAGGATTGCGGGGAGGCACAAAGCTGGAAACGCACCCTACCACATTTTGTCAGGCAACTGAAACGGAGCAATGAATTGTTGGTTTGACTGTATTTTTAATTGCCCAGATGTTTTTGTCCATTTTATGTTTGCCACCTTGTGGACCCCGATCGGGTGGAAAGGTGGCCGTAAAATGATGCGGTTGTTACACAGGCTTGTGTTTGCATGGCTACTGTATTTCCTCTGAAATATGAATGACCTATGACAGTTTGAGGAACGTTAGAAGGATTTTGATAAGATTAGTGAAAGTTGGTAATGAATAACGTTTGAGTCCAGTGGCATCCTTAAGACCAACATATTTTTATTCAAGGTATGAGCTATTGTGTGTACGTTGCATCTGCATACAAAAGCTGCTACCCTGAATAAAACTTTGTCGGTCTTAAAGGTGTCTCTGGACTCAAACGTTGTTCTGCTGCTTCACACCAACAGGGCTCGTCACAAAACCAGGGAAAACAAAACAATTAGTAGAATTGTGATAGATGGAAGAGATGTAGTTACTCAAGAGGGAATAAAAAGAGAATTTTTTAAGTACTATGCCAAGTTGTTTAAAGGTGCTGAATTAAAGAGAAAAAAGATAGATGAATATTTACAGAAAATAAAAATTGAGCCTTTAACTGAAAATATGAGAAAAATTTTGAATGACCCAAATGAAAAAATAGAAATTGAAGCAGCAATTAATGTGATGAAGAATGATAAAGCTCCCGGGCCAGATGGTTATACAGCTAAGTATTTTAAAATTTTTAAAGATGAATTAATACCAAAATTACAGAAACTGATGAATGTAATAAGAGTTAAAGGGAAGGTACCAAATACATGGAAGGAAGCTGTTATTTCTTTGATACCTAAAGAAGAAAGAGACGTTACAAATGTGAAAAATTATAGACCAATTTCACTTTTGAACAATGATTATAAAATATTTACAAGAATTCTGGCGGAACGACTTAAGCAATATCTGATAAATTTTATAAAGGAGGACCAAGCTGGTTTTCTTCCTAAAAGACAAATAAGAGACAATATTAGAACTGTTGTAAATATTGTAGAATACTATGAAAGACATCCAGAAAAGGAAGTAGCACTATTCTTTGCGGATGCAGAAAAAGCATTTGACAATTTAAATTGGGACTTCATGTTTGCAGTGATGGAAAAAATGGAGCTTGGAGAAAGTTTTATAAGAATGATAAAGGCAATATATTTTGAACAAAGGGCAAGGTTGTGCATCAATGCAGATCTTACAGACGAAATGAAAATTAGTAAAGGTACTAGACAAGGCTGCCCGCTTTCGCCATTGTTGTTCATAATGACTCTTGAAATTTTACTGATGCAGATCCAAGATGAAAAAGATTTAGAAGGACTACAAATAAAAGGGTATACCTATAAATATAGAGCATTTGCGGATGATATAATGTTTATAAATGAAAATCCCTTACAAGCTACACCGTTGTTGTTAACAAGAATACAAGAGTTTGGGGAGTTGGCGGGACTTTACATAAACAAAGAAAAATCAAAAATTTTATGTAAGAATATGCAGAAAAATAGACAACAAGAACTACAAAGACTAACGGGTTGTGAAGTTACCTCTAAGGTAAAATACCTAGGGGTAGAGATAACAATGAAAAATATTGATCTGTTTAGGAACAACTATGAAAAGCTCTGGCGCAAAATAGAAGATATGCTAAAGTGGAACAAGCTCAATTTGTCATTGTTGGGCAGAATAGCTGCAGTAAAAATGAATATCTTACCAAGGATTATGTATTTGTTTCAAACCATCCCCATTGTGAAAGATGCTAAGCAATTTGATAAATGGAGAAGAAAAATCTCGGAATTTGTGTGGGCTGGGAGGAAACCTAGAATTAAATGAAAGTCCTGATAGATGCAAAAGAGAGAGGTGGGTTTCAATTACCAGATTTGAAACTGTATCATGAAGCAATTTGTTTAGTATGGTTGAAAGAATGGATAACGTTATTAAATAAAAAACTTCTAGTGTTAGAAGGCCATGGGAAAAAATTCGGCTGGCATGCCTACTTGTATTATGGGAAAAAGAAGATGGACGGTCTTTTCTCTCACCATTATATAAGGAGCAGCTTACTAAATGTGTGGATAAAGTACAAGAAATATGGCGATGAGAGAAAACCTTTGTGGATAGTGCCGGCTGAAGTGATAAAGTTAACGGCCAAAACAGTTAAGGAAAAACAACTATCATACAACCAACTACTAAAAATACAAAGTGGGAAAATAGAAATGAAAACTGCAGAAGAATTGAATTATAAATACGATTGGTTTCAAATGCAACAAATAAAAAGCTTGATGGAGAATGATATCAAAGCTGAAGGAATAAGGAAAGAGCAAACAGAAATGGAAAGAGTTCTGCTTGGAGATAATGAGAAATTAATTTCAAAAGTGTACAAATTACTTTTACAATGGACTACAGAAGATGAAGTAGTGAAATCTCAAATGATAAAATGGGCAATTAATGTAAATAAAGAAATAAAGATGGAATCTTGGGAATATCTGTGGAAAAACTCTATGAAACTCGCAACATGTCATAGTATTAAAGAGAACTGTTTTAAGATGATGTATAGATGGTATATGACTCCAAAAAAATTAGCAAAGATGAACAATAAGATGCCAGATAGGTGTTGGAAATGTAAAAAGCATGAAGGTTCTTTCTACCATATGTGGTGGACTTGTGAAAGAGCTAAAATGTTTTGGCAGAAGATTCAACAAGAGATATCTAAGATCCTAGGATATGAATTTAACAAAGAAGCAGAGACTTTTCTGCTGGGATTACAAATGGAAAAATTTCCAAAAGAAGATAGAACTTTAATATGGTACTTGCTCTCAGCTGCTAGGACATTGTATGCGCAGTTGTGGAAGCAAGAAAAAATACCAGAAAAATGGGACTGGACTATAAAAGTTATGTCATGGAGTGAAATGGACAAGCTAACAAGAAAACTAAGAGACTGCGATTTAGAACTTTTTAATCGGGAGTGGAAGAAATTCAGAAGATATGTAGAAAAAGAGTGGAAAATAAAAGGACATTGGACAATTTTTGAAGATTAAGACCTTTAAGACAAGAATATAACTTTTGAAGGGGGGATCTTTTTCTTAATCAAATTTTGTTTTTTCTTGATAGTTAAAGGTACCTTTAATATCTGTTTTTTTAAAAAAAAAATAGCACTGGCGGGGGTCAATTATTGGGGGGAGGGGTGGGAGAAAAGTAAGATGTGGGGTAGAATGATGTTTTTTTTTTAATCTTAAGCTTTTTATAAGTTGTAGATATAGTTCTACTACCATATGTTACTAATAAAAATTGTTTATACTCGACAAAACCAGCAATTTAATAGAAAGCTGAAGTCCAGTGGAACTTTTAAGACCAACAAAGTTTTATTCAAGGCATAACCTTTTGTGTGCAAGCACACTTCTTGCACAAAAAAGTTTATGTATCCAGGCCTGGCTGAGGACTCTCTAGAATTTGGGTTGGCTTAAAATGTGCTGTAAGAACATTCACTGAGTATTGGTGTAGTGGTTAAGTGTGCAGGCTCTTATCTGGGAGAACCGGGTTTGATTCCCCACTCCTCCACTTGCACCTGCTGGAATGGCCTTGGGTCAGCCAGAGCTCTGGCAGAGGTTGTCCTTGAAAGGGCAGCTTCTTTTAGAGCCTTCTCAGCCCCCCCCCCCCCACCTCACAGGGTGTCTGTTGTGGGGGAGGAAGGGAAAGGAGATTGTGAGCCGCTCTGAGACTCTTTGGAGTGGAGGGCGGGATATAAATCCAATATCTTCATCTACCTCACAGGGTGTCTGTTGTGGGGGAGGAAGGTAAAGGAGATTGTGAGCCTCTCTGAGACTCTTCGGAGTGGAGGGCAGGATATAAATCCAATATCTTCTTCTTCTATTGCAACAGAGAACTGCTGGAAATTAATGCAAATAAATCCAAGATGTTCACCAAACCATCCAAGTGGTCAAATAAAAGATGGAAAATTGGTGCATACGAACTACTACAGCTTTGCAAATTTAGGTACCTTGAAATACTCTTCCAGTCAAATCTATCTTGGTCCAAACATGTGTACTCCCTTAAGGAGAAAGTTGGCTTAGCCTTATGGCCTTAAGGGCATTTTTCTTCATTCAAGGAGCTCAATATATGCCACCATTTTCGAGAGCTTATAAGGCTCTTATGTTACCTCGCTTGCTGTATGGCTCCCCGTTCTGGTAGCGCGCATTGGTGCAATGTTTCCATCACTTTGTGGGATTTTCCCCATTTGTGCAAGGGAGGGATCCAAGATGGTGTCAAGGCAGGTCGTCTGATTCACGATGCTCTGCAAGTAATTAGCTAATTTGATTAATTTTACTATTTTATCTTAGCCTATTATAGCGGCCCCGTGGTGCAGAGTGGTAAAGCAGCAGTACTGTGATCTGAACTCTCCGCTCACGACCAGTGAAAGCTGGTTCAGATAGCCGGTCCAAGGTTGACTCAGCCTTCCATCCTTCCGAGGTCGGTTAAATGAGGACCCAGCTTGCTGGGGGGAGAGTGTAGATGACTGGGGAAGGCAAGGGCAAACCACCCCGTAAAAAGTCTGCCGCGAAAATATTGTGAAAGCAACGTCACCCCAGAGTCAGAAACGACTGGGGCTTGCACAGGAGACCTTTCCTTTCCTATTTACCCTGAAGGAGCCCTGTGACACAGAGTGGTAAAGCTACAGTACTGCAGTTGGAGCCCTCTGCTCACGACCTGAGCTTGATCCCAGCAGAAGCTGGTTCAGGTAGCTGGCTCCAGGTTGACTCAGCCTTCCATCCTTCCGAGGTCAGTCAAATGAGGACCCAGCTTGCTGGGGGGAAAGCATAGATTTCTGGGGAAGGCAATGGCAAACCACCCCATAAAAAGTCTGCCGTGAAAACGTAGTGAAAGCAGCGTCACCCCAGAGTCGGAAACGACTGGTGCTTGCACAGGGGACCTTTCCTTTCCTTAGCCTATTGCAGGGTTTTTATTTAGCATCACACCGCTTGAAACAGGGGCTGGCAGCAGTTTGCCTTCAGTATTTACTTTTTGAACTGCTATGATGAGCTGAAGGAGCTGCAGAGGGGTTCTGCCTTGGAAAGCTTTTTGTCTGTGGCTTTTTATCTTACTGTGTGCGCCGGTTGTCTCTGCTCTTGAGTGCAATTGCAACAGCATATTTTATGAAGGGTCTGCTCTTGTTTGCAATCTTTGGCTTTTGCTGATGGTGTAAATTTAGTTAATTGGAAATGAGGCTCCAAAAGGGGGGTGGGGAGACAGAGGCTGATTCTCCACCAGTCACTAATCAAGCCAAGATGGGAGACTATTTTTCGTCCTTTCATCCTGTAAGTTTTCCAGTTTCAATTTCTAATCGTTCTTGCACCCTTGGCAGGCAGGGTCGTATCGAGGGGGGGGGGGAAGACAGGGGTGTGTGTGCCAAATTGGGTATGGAGTCCATTGTATTCTATGGGACCATAAGATAGAATGGCCCGTAAGGGGGCGTCATTTTTTAATTTTGCCCTCCACCCTCAAGAAACATGTAGACCCGGTCCTGTTGGCGGAGATTGCTGGTGATCTGATTGAGCTTACTTCACAGAGTCTACCTGTTGTGTATGAGGACCAAAGTGAAGACTACTATGGGCGTTCCTGCCTGGCTCATTGGAGCCTGCGGACTGAGCTTGGGGACTCGGGAACAAGGGGCAGGAAGATCCAAAACCCTGCTGCTCTGCTCCAATCACGGGCCCCCTGCTGGTTTGAGCGGCCCAATAGCGTGCTTGCGCAGGAACCCGGAGTTGTATATAGTTGGCCCCGTGGGCCCAGTTCGCCAGTTCTCAGAGTGCAGCCCTAAAGAGCTGATGATCACGACCCCCTCGCCTCTTCCATGCCTTGAACCCACTATGTTATACCACCTTTAAGAACTGTGTCCGAAGGAGTCGAGGCCGATTCGGCCAATGCTGTGCAAATTGAGCTCCTGCCAGTTGAGTACTGGATCTGCTTCAAGGTTTTAGTGCTGACTTTTAAAGGCTTAGGCTGCCTGGGACCAACATACCTGCGGGGCCACCTCTCCCCGTACGAACCCCGGAGATCATTCCGATCAGCTGATCGACATCTTTTGACCACCTCTGGCCCAAAGGATGTCTGCCTTGCCTCAACCAGGGCTGGGGCTTTCTCACTCTTGCACCTGGTGGAATCAGCTCCTCACAGAGATCTGGGCCCCACCTGCCTTTCTACCATTCCGTAGGGCCTGTGAGGCGAGGCTATTCTGCCAGGCTTGTGGTAGAGGCAAATGGGCATCCCACTCCATTGCTTATACCATCTGTATGCCCTCCCCTACAGAGACTTATCATCTCACCATCTTGACTATTATATCTCGGGCCAATATATATGTTTTAATCTGTAAAGTGTGCTTGCACCACTTTTGTTGTATTTACCTTATGGTTTCTGTCTCGGTATTATTTCATTATTATTTTAATTGTTGGGTTTTAGCTGTCATTTATTTATGTCTGCAATCCACCCTGAGCCTGCTATGGGAAAGGGCAGAATATAAATCTGCTAAAATACAATCAAATCTTTTAAAAAATTGCTCGCGGCAAGGATGGTAAAGTTTTTCTCTAATGAGCTCCATTTGTTGCACTCCAAGTTGGACAAGCTGTTAAATGGAGCATGTGACTTTAACAATACTCCAGCTGCCCCTGGCTGTGATGAGAACTCAGCAGCTGCTACCTGTGATAGGCAATCAGCTATTCACTCTGTGAGGTTAAGCTGCCTCCACAACAGCAGGAGAGGGAAAGGGAAAGACTGGCTCACTCCAGACTGGTCTGTTGATCACACAAGATTCGTCTACATATCTTTTTGTAGGGGGTACAGGAGGTGGTGGCGGCTACAAGCATAGCCAGCTTCAAGAGGGGATTAGATAAAAATATGGAGCAAAGGTCCATCAGTGGCTGTTAGCCACAGTATATGTGTGTGTATATGTGTATGTATACATAAATACATATACACACATACGGACACAAACACACACTCAGTGGCCAATATATGTGTGTGTGTATATGCACACACACATATCTTGGCCACTGAGTGACACAGAGTGTTGGACTGGAGGGGCCACTGGCCTGATCCAACATGGCTTCTCTTATGTTCTTCTGTGACACAGAGTATTGGACTGGAGGGGCCATTGGCCTGATCCAACAGGGCTTCTCTTATGTTCTTATGAGACACAGAGTGTTGGACTGGAGGGGCCATTGGCCTGATCCAACAGGGCTTCTCTTATGTGACACAGAGTGTTGGACTGGAGGGGCCACTGGCCTGATCCAACAGGGCTTTCTCTTATGTTCTTATGTGACACAGAGTGTTGGACTGGAAGGGCCATTGGTCTGATCCAACATGGCTTCTCTTATGTGACACAGAGTGTTGGACTGGATGGGCCACTGGCCTGATCCAACATGGCTTCTTTTATGTTCTTATGTTTTGATTGTACATCAGTCTGGCAAGACCTAGGTTAGTAATGTTTGCTTTGAGTTTCTTCATTAAAACTTCTTTTGAACCCACCCAAGAGGTCTCGTGATTGAACTTGGGCAAGACCTTACTCTTTCACCAAAGGAATCCGTTCGGTTCTCTCTGTCTCCCCCCAGGAAGGTCTTCAAGGTTGGTAGTTCTTCAGCTTTAGGTATGGCCAAGAGGTGCCTCCTACCTGAGCAAGCTGTAGAAGTATTGTTTTCACCTGACCTCCTGCTTCTGAGATCACTCTCAAAATAGTATTTTGTCCATCATAGCTAGTCCTATAACCAGCTAAACATTGGCTCTTCAGACTAACGACATTGGACTACTTTGGGCTTCAAAGATCAAGTTTAGGGTCCAGAAGAAGATTAAGGTAGTTAACGTGGTGGATACACATAGTTGTTTTATTTAAAAATATCGAATGGAATCAAGGATTTTCTGGTAATTTCTTTCCTTACGAACGATGCACAAAATGAACTAAAAATGTTGTTGAGGCATGCCTCTTGCCAGGAAGAAGAAGAAGAATTGCAGATTTATACCCCGCACTTCTCTCTGAATCAGAGACTCAGAGCGGCACACAGTCTCCTATATCTTCTCCCCCCACAACAGACACCCTGTAAGGTAGGTGGGGCTGAGAGGGCTCTCACAGCAGCTGCCCTTTCAAGGACAACTTCTGCAAGAGCCGTGGCTGACCCAAGGCCATTCCAGCAGCTGCAAGTGTAGGAGTGGGGAATCAAACCCGGTTCTCCCAGATAAGAGAGCTCTGGCTGACCCAAGGCCATCCCAGCAGCTGCAAGCGGAGGAGTGGGGAATCAAACCTGGTTCTCCCAGATAAGAGAGCTATGGCTGACCTGAGGCCATTCCAGCAGCTGCAAGTGGAGGAGTGGGGAATCAAACCCGGTTCTCCCAGATAAGAGAGCTCTGGCTGACCTGAGGCCATTCCAGCAGCTGCAAGCGGAGGAGTGGGGAATCAAACCCGGTTCTCCCAGATAAGAGAGCTATGGCTGACCTGAGGCCATTCCAGCAGCTGCAAGCGGAGGAGTGGGGAATCAAACCCGGTTCTCCCAGATAAGAGAGCTATGGCTGACCTGAGGCCATTCCAGCAGCTGCAAGTGGAGGAGTGGGGAATCAAACCCGGTTCTCCCTGATAAGAGTCCATGCACTTCACCACTACACCAAACTGGCTCGCTAAACCATTACACCAAAATAAAAATGTTGTTGAGGTCTGCCTCTTGTCAGGAGATGAATATCCGATAGAGAAAAGGTAAGCATACGTAGGGCTTTTTGCACAAATTTGAATCAGGCCTGACCTGGCTATCCTACAAACGACTATATTTTGAGTCCACAGATGTTTCTTAAACTTTCTCCAAGGCAGCCACCTCAGCACGTCTTACATTCATCCCACCTCAGTGTGGCCAACTCGTTTGTGATGCTGAGTCTTAGAACTCTTGATTGAGGCTATTTGGAGGATCCTGCTGTAGACCTGCTTGGTCTTGATGCTGTAGATGATGGGGTTCATCAGGGGCGGGAGGAGGATGTAGATGTTGCCCATGACGACGTGGAGAAGGGGGGAGGCGTGCTGGCCAAAGCGGTGCACCACGGAGAGCCCCAGGACTGGCACGTAGAAGACCAGGACGGCGCAGAGGTGGGAGACGCAGGTGCCCAGGGCCTTGTGGTGGCCTTCACCCCCCGAGGTTCTTCCCAGGACTGTCTTCAGGATCAGGCTGTAGGAGATGAGGATGAAGAGGAGGTCCGAGCCCATGGTGAGGAAGATGAGGATGAGAGCATATAGGCTGTTGAAGGTGGTGTTGGCACAAGCCCAACGGATCAGGTCCTGATGGAGACAGTAGGAGTGAGAAAGGGTTGCATCCGGGCAGTAGGGGAACTGTAGAAGAAAAGGTATAAGGGGAACGAGGAGGAGGGTGCTTCTCAGGAAAAGGACCAGACCAATCCTGGCCACTCTATTGGTGGTCAGCAGCTTTGTGTACCTCAGAGGGAAGGAGATGGCCACGTAGCGATCCAGGGCCATGGCAAAGAGCACGGCTGACTCCATGAAGGAGAGGGAATGGAAGAAGAAGCCCTGAGAAACGCACAGCTGCAGGCTGACCTTCCTCAGCTGGAACCAGAGGACTCCCAGGACGGTGGGCACGGTGGTGAGGCAGAATCCCAGGTCGGTGGTGGCCAGCATGGCCAGGAAATAGTACATGGGCTGGTGCAGGCTGGGCTCTGCCCAGATGACGTACAGGATGGTGCAGTTGCCCAGCACGGCAACCAGGTAGGCGGAGAAGATGGGGATGCCGATCCAGTGGTGAGCCGTCTCCAGCCCTGGGAAGCCGCTCAGGCCAAGCACTGGATTGGTGACGTTGGCAGGGGTGGAGGGGGCCATGACGGCTCACTGCCCCCCCCCCCCCCCAATTCCTCTGTGGAATGAAAAAAAAGGAATAAAAAAAGGCCACTTTCAGAAAATGCTTTTGGAATCAGAAATTGCTTGGATTAGATGACCTTGGGGGTCCCTTCCAACTCTATGATTCTATGATCCAGCAGGGCAACCCACAAACACATTTTCAAGGCCCTGTCTGAGTGATCTCTACAACTGCTGATCAGAAGGCCGGACAGAGGAGCTATTATAGAATTACAGAGTTAGAAGGGACCTCCAGGGTCATCTGGTCCAACCCCCTGCACAAGGCAGGAAATTCACAAGCCCCCTGCCACCTCCTGATGATGATGATGATGATATTGGATTTTTATCCTACCGTATACTCTGAATCTTAGTGTCTGAGAGGCTCACAATCTCCTCCCCTCCACAACAGACACCCTGTGAGGTGGGCAGGCCTGAAAGACCTCTTCCAGAAGCTGCCCTTTCAAGGACAGAGTCTCAGAGCGGCTCACAATCTCCTTTCCCTTCCCCCCCCCACAACAGACACCCTGTGAGGTAGATGAAGATATTGGATTTATATCCCGCCCTCCACTCCAAAGAGTCTCAGAGCGGCTCACAATCTCCTTTCCCTTCCTCCCCCACAACAGACACCCTGTGAGGTAGATGAAGATATTGGATTTATATCCCGCCCTCCACTCCGGAGAGTCTCAGAGCGGCTCACAATCTCCTTTCCCTTCCTCCCCCACAACAGACACCCTGTGAAGTGGGTGGGGCTGAGAGGGCTCTCACAGCAGCTGCCCTTTCAAGGACAACCTCTGCCAGAGCTACGGCTGACCCAAGGCCATTCCTGCAGGTGCAAGGGAAGGAGTGGGGAATCAAACCCGGTTCTCCCAGATAAGAGAGCTCTGGCTGACCCAAGGCCATGCCAGCAGGTGCAAGTGGAGGAGTGGGGAACCAAACCTGAGTCTCCCAGATAAGAGAGCTCTGGCTGACCCAAGGCCATTCCAGCAGGTGCAAGTGGAGGAGTGGGGAATCAAACCCGGTTCTCCCAGATAAGAGAGCTATGGCTGACCCAAGGCCATTCCAGCAGCTGCAAGTGGAGGAGTGGGGAATCAAACCCGGTTCTCCCAGATAAGAGAACTCTGGTTGACCCAAGGCCATTCCAGCAGGTGCAAGTGGAGGAGTGGGGAATCAAACCCAGTTCTTCAAGATAAGAGAGCTATGGCTGACCCAAGGCCATTCCAGCAGGTGCAAGTGGAGGAGTGGGGAATCAAACTCGGTTCTCCCAGATAAGAGAGCTATGGCTGACCCAAGGCCATTCCAGCAGGTGCAAGTGGAGGAGTGGGGAATCAAACCCGGTTCTCCCAGATAAGAGAGCTCTGGCTGACCCAAGGCCATTCCAGCAGGTGCAAGAGGAGGAGTGGGGAATCAAACCCGGTTCTCCCAGATAAGAGAGCTCTGGCTGACCCAAGGCCGTTCCAGCAGGTGCAAGTGGAGGAGTGGGGAATCCAACCCGGTTCTCCCAGATAAGAGAGCTATGGCTGACCCAAGGCCATTCCAGCAGCTGCAAGTGGAGGAGGGGGGAATCAAACCCGGTTCTCCCAGATAAGAGAGCTCTGGCTGACCCAAGGCCATTCCAGCAGGTGCAAGGGGAGGAGTGGGGAATCAAACCCGGTTCTCCCAGATAAGAGAGCTCTGGCTGACCCAAGGCCATTCCAGCAGGTGCAAGGGGAGGAGTGGGGAATCAAACTCGGTTCTCCCAGATAAGAGAGCTATGGCTGACCCAAGGCCATTCCAGCAGGTGCAAGTGGAGGAGTGGGGAATCCAACCCGGTTCTCCCAGATAAGAGAGCTATGGCTGACCCAAGGCCATTCCAGCAGCTGCAAGTGGAGGAGGGGGGAATCAAACCCGGTTCTCCCAGATAAGAGAGCTCTGGCTGACCCAAGGCCATTCCAGCAGGTGCAAGGGGAGGAGTGGGGAATCAAACCCGGTTCTCCCAGATAAGAGAGCTCTGGCTGACCCAAGGCCATTCCAGCAGGTGCAAGTGGAGGAGGGGGGAATCAAACCCGGTTCTCCCAGATAAGAGAGCTCTGGCTGACGCAAGGCCATTCCAGCAGGCGCAAGTGGAGGAGTGGGGAATCAAGCCCGGTTCTCCCAGATAAGAGAGCTCTGGCTGACCCAAGGCCATTCCAGCAGCTGCAAGTGGAGGAGTGGGGAATCGAACCCGGTTCTCCCAGATAAGAGAGCTCTGGCTGACCCAAGGCCATTCCAGCAGGTGCAAGTGGAGGAGTGGGGAATCAAACCCGGTTCTCCCAGATAAGAGAGCTCTGGCTGACCCAAGGCCATTCCAGCAGGTGCAAGTGGAGGAGGGGGGAATCAAACCCAGTTCTCCCAGATAAGAGAGCTCTGGCTGACGCAAGGCCATTCCAGCAGCTGCAAGTGGAGGAGTGGGGAATCGAACCCGGTTCTCCCAGATAAGAGAGCTCTGGCTGACCCAAGGCCATTGCAGCAGCTGCCAGTGGAGGAGTGGGGAATCAATCCCGGTTCTTCCAGATAAGAGAGCTCTGGCTGACCCAAGGCCATTCCAGCAGCTGCAAGTGGAGGAGTGGGGAATCAAACCCGGTTCTCCCAGATAAGAGAGCTCTGGCTGACCCAAGGCCATTCCAGCAGCTGCAAGTGGAGGAGGGGGGAATCAAACCCGGTTCTCCCAGATAAGAGAGCTCTGGCTGACCCAAGGCCATTCCAGCAGGTGCAAGTGGAGGAGAGGGGAATCCAACCCGGTTCTCCCAGATAAGAATCCATGCACGTCACCACTACACCACACTGGCTCTCAATGGCAAAAATCTCTCCAGGATCCCTTCCCAAACTGGCCTGGAGAAGAATTGCTGCCTGACCCCCGGGTGCCTAAGAAAGGGCCACAAGAACTAAGCCCTGATGCCCCCGTTACCCTCAGGAGACACTGGCCATCAAATGTCAGCGAACCTAGATAGGCTTTGAAAAGCATCATTGAACAGGGTGCAATGAGAGGCTCCTCTATTGGCCAGTTGTCAGGTTTTATGATGCATGCAGTCCAAAGGCAGAGAATTGCCAGAAATTATAACCAAAATTAGCTGTTTCGGGTCAGCTCCAGGACACCCAAAATACTCCTGGAGTTCTAGGAGTAATGAAAATTTATCTCCTGAAAATTCTGGAGCGTTTTAAGGTTTAGGGGAGGTAGAGGAATGGGGAAAGAGAGCGGAAGCTGGCCCAGGAAACAGCTGCTAATCAGCATCCGGCTTCCCCTGAAGTGCTGACTAGCACACCTGATGGTCAGGTACACCTGGCCTCTTCCCTGGCCTTGGACTTTGTAAAAAGGGACAGGACTGAATTGGCCCCACACTTACCAGGCAGCCAGAAAATGGTTGGAAGCTTCCTGAACTCCTGAAGGCTTGGCTGTCTCTGTGGCCATTTCCTCCACTCCAACAGTTGAAGGAGCTGGGGATGTTTAGCCTGGAGAGGAGGCGGCTGAGAGGTGATAGGATCACCATCTTCAAGTCCTTGAAGGGCTGTCCTAGAGAGGATGGGGTGGAATTGTTTTCTGTGGCCCCGGAAGGCAGGACCAGAACCAACGGGTTGAAATTAAATCAAAAGAGTTTCCGACTCAACATTAGGAAGAACCTCCTGACCATTAGAGCGATTCCTCAGTGGAACAGGCTTCCTCCTCTGTAGGTGGTGGGCTCTCCTTACTTGGAGGTTTTTAAGGAGAGGCCATCTGACAGCAATGAGGATCCCGTGAATTTAGGGGGAGGGGTTTGTGAGTTTCCTGCATTGTGCAGGGGGTTGGACTAGATCGCCCTGGAGGTCTCTTCCAACTCTAGAATTCTATGATTCTATGAACAGGAGTGGGGGAATGCTTTTTTAAAAATACTGGCAATTGAGCTGCCCTGAGTCCACTTTTGGGAAAGGCGGGATAGAACCCAATGATTCTGTTTTAGCTTTGAACTTTGAGTTTGTGGAAGAAATTACTGAAACCAGGCTCCATTTTAACAGATTAACTGAAGAAGACCAGTCTTGAAATGTCTTGAGATTTAGAGGAGACGTCTTATAAAGGCCGCAGTGATTTCTTGGCCCCTCCGTTGGAAAGGATTTCGCAAGAAGTCACGGACTGCGTTAAGAACTCTGTTTATTGGAGGGAAGGATTTCTGGAAAGTATTGGAACTGATTGTTGTTTGTTCATAATTTGTAAATTTTCTGGAGGGAAGAAACTGGAAATGGATGTTGATATTTGTATACACTGGGTTAAAGTTGTATGTAGGACAAATCATATATAAGGACTGAAGGATGCTCATCGTTTTTCATCGGTAGTCTATCTGCTTTTTAAAAATACTGGCAATTGAGCTGCCATTTTTGGGAAGGGCAAGATAGAAATCTAAAATAATATATAAATAAATTTGGATAGTGTTATTTCAGCATCACAGTATAATGAAAACAGTGCCTTTATCTGAAATCCGGGTCCAAAATTATCGAATTTTTTTTCTTTAACATGCATCTCCTTCACATTTCCTTTCTTGAATGGAAATCTCCCTTTAGTGGGAGGCAGCTTTACCCACAAAAAAAGAAGCAAGACAGTTGTATGAAGCCCCCCACTGGGGCATTTGGAAGGTACACTGGAAAACTCACCTGAAACTCTGGGTGTTTCACTGACCGGTGCCGCTTCTCTTCTTGCTGGTGATGCAACGCTGGTCTCTCTTTCGAAAGGTGCCTCTCCTTGTCGAGCTCCACACCTATGAAGCTGTTTCCGGGGGGTCAAGCCTCCATTGGAGAGCTGCGAGAAGGAAAGAGCCCCCAGCGACGCAGGGAAGGCCGGTGGGCGGCTGGTTTGCTTGCAAGCAGCACTCAGACGTTTGGCTCTCTGGAACAAGCTATCCAGGTGCAGTCAAATACGAACCTTTATCCCCTCCCTTTGGGCACTGGGAGAACCACAGCCAATTGTCTTCTTCCGGAAAGGAATTAAATTAAACTTGCTTTCAAGTTATCTCCTTGCTCCGGTAGAGTGGGAATTGTTTTGTGGAACCGTGAAGATGGTTATCCTTCTGGCTGGAGAGTGAAGGGAAATTCCCTTACAAGAAGGGAAGAGCTTAAAAAAGTCTGACTGAGGATTCTTTCTTGGATGCTTCTCGAGCCAGGAAACGCAAGGCCGCCTTTCCTGATTCAGAAGGCTGCTGCTCTCTTACCTGGAACTATGTGGGACTTGAAGCTTCAGAGTCTTGTGAGCAGAGTCTTGTGAGCAAAAATTCTACTTTGTGAGCTAATGGTGTTAAAGTTGTTAGCTACTGGCATTAAATTTTGACCCAGAGAGAACTCCACTTTCCTGGGTTACGCCTCTGAGGATGCCAGTCACAGTTGCGGAAGAAACGTCAGGTATCACAGTGCCAAGACCACGGACACACAGCTCAGAAAATCTACAACAACCAATGGACTCTGGCCATGAAAGCCTTTGACAACATACTGGCACTAAAGTTGTGAGCTAGTGCATAAACGAGCATGCTCTGGGGTCATCCTTCCTGAGCTAAGACAAAAATGTGTGAGCTGGAGGCTAAAAATCTATGCGCTAGCTCACACTAACTTAGCTTAGAGGGAACACTGCCCCCTACCCCTGTTTGCTTCTGTTCTTTGTCTCTTTGTCCTTCCAGGGAGCTCTGATAGAGCCAAGCGGGCAGCCGTGTCCGTCTGAAGCAGTTGAACAAAGCACCTTGAAGACCAACCCCCTTTTTATTTAGAGCGTCAGCTTTCGTGTGCTCTTAAGCACACGTCATCTGACGAGGAATCCGGCACAGTGAGCAAAGCCCTACAGAGCTGAGCAGAGCCACACAGAGCTGGCAGGCAGTGGCCCAGAATGCAACATGGTACAGAGGATATTCTCTGCAGGGGGCACCAGAAGGCTGCCTCTGCTGACGGAGAAGGCTAGGAGGGTTGATAGATGGGGGACCGTTGAGGGATGCTGCAGTTGAGGGATCCTCAACCAATAGGGGAGGCAGAAAAACCACAACGGTGGCGACCCGAGTGCGGATTTGCTGCCTGAATTCAGAGTGCCTCCCGGGAGAGCCTCATTTGAACAAGCTCCTTTGCCAGCCCTGCTGTTACCCAAAATAGGAAGTGAAAAAAAAGAAGATACTGGATTTATATACCGCCCTCCACTCCAAATCTCAGAGTGGCTCACAATCGCCTTTCCCTTCCTCCCCCACAACAGACACCCTGTGAGGTAGATGAAGATACTGGATTTATATCCCACCCTCCACTCCGAAGAGTCTCAGAGGGGCTCACAATCTCCTTTCCCTTCCTCCCCCACAACAGACACTCTGTGAGGTGGGTGGAGCTGAGAGAGCTCTCACAGCAGCTGCCTTTTCAAGGACAACCTCTGCCAGAGCTATGGCTGACCCAAGGCCATTCCAGCAAGTGCAAGTGGAGGAGTGGGGAATCAAACCCGGTTCTCCCAGATAAGAGTCAGTGCAATTAACCACTAAGCTAAACTGTAAGTGTCCACTTAAGTTGAGGGAATTAGCTAAAAGAGACAGTGAGAAGCGGGTAACTGGGATTCTCCACCTATGTATACCAGGATGTGTCCCTATGACAACTCTCAGGGCGTTTTCGCACACACCTTCAGCCGGCGCGACCCCCCTCTTCACCGCGCAGGATCTGCGCGGATTTCGCACTAAATGCCGCGGAGCAGCCGGAAGAGCCGGAAGCTCCCGGCGCAAAAGCCGCTCAAACGTAAACCGCCAAAAAGCAGTTTCCGTTTGCGCGGCTTTTGCGACGGGAGTTTCCGGCTCTTCTGGCTGCTCCGCGGAATTTAGTGCGAAATCCGCGCAGATCCTGCGCGGTGAAGAGGGGGGTCGCGCCGGCTGAAGGTGAGTGCGAAAACGCCCTCAGAAATATCCAGGTGCTCAGCTTGTAAAGTTTTTAAGAACAGGATAAAACAAAAATGTACACAATAAACACACACAACTAACTAGGAAACGGGAGAGATTTTTAGGGAAGGGTGATATTTACCAATCCTGAAGAGATCCAAGGAAGCAGCAAGTCAAAGAAGGAAACAGCCAGCATTTCAGGAAGTAAGAGACAGAAGGCCCACATGCAAGTGTGGGGGAAGGGGGTATAGGGGTCCCAAGAACACGCACATACTGCTGGGCAAAAGGTATCCTGAGGCAGGTTGACTCACAGACAGAGGACAATGAGTTGATGGTTCTACCAGAGGTAGACAAAGAAGTGGGAGAGATTTGATGGCTCCACAAGCTCCAGACGGGAACATAAGAACATAAGAGAAGCCATGTTAGATCAGGCCAATGGCCCATCCAGTCCAACACTCTGTGTCACACAGGGGCCAAAAAAAAAATTATATATATTTATACATATATATATATATACACACTGTGGCTAATAGCCACTGATGGACCTCTGCTCCATATTTTTATCTAAACCCCTCTTGAAGGTGGCCATGCTTGTGGCCGCCACCACCTCCTGTGGCAGTGAATTCCACATGTTAATCACCCTTTGGGTGAAGAAGGACTTCCTTTTATCCGTTTTAACCTGTCTGCTCAGCAATTTCATCGAATACCCACGAGTTCTTGTATTGTGAGAAAGGGAGAAAAGTACTTCTTTCTCTACTTTCTCCATTCCATGCATTATCTTGTAAACCTCTCTCATGTCACCCCGCAGTCAACGTTTCTCCAAGCTAAAGAGCCCCAAGCGTTTCAACCTTTCTTAATAGGGAAAGTGTTCCAGCCCTTTAATCATTCTAGTTGCCCTTTTCTGGACTTCTGGAAGAGTGATGGGGAAGGTGAATAGATTTAAGTTTTGATTGATTGCTGCCTAATCCAGGGTAGTGGGTGAAGGGGAAGTGAGGCTGGGGTGTTGATGGGACCACTCTGGGTAAATCAATAGTTCCTGGTTGACCCATTGCCTAAGTCCTGCATCTCTTCAGGGCAAGGAGAGGGCAGTAGCCAGCAAATCTGACTTGGAAATTGTTTCTCTCAGGCCTCCCTGCCTGGCATCTATCCTGGCCCATTTTGGCCCAAACAGTGCCCTGCACTTAGAGTGATACTTAGAGAGGTGTTTCTGGCTCTTCCAGCTCTAACATACCCCTCAGCGGGAGAAGGGGGTCTGACTCCTAACACTGCTAACCAGGGAGACCTTCCATTTCTTGGGAAGAGACAACCCCTCGGCCCAGACATATGCTTATGAACTCTGTGCACGCTTCTTTCTTTATGATTGACTGGCATATTGCAAAATCTGGAAGGCAGCATGGTATAACCCAGCTTTGTCAGAGAGCTAGTTTGGTGTTGTAGTTAAGTGTGTGGACTCTTACGTGGGAGAACTGGGTTTGTTTCCCCACTCCTCCACTTGCAGCTGCCGGAATGGCAGTGGGTCAGCCATAGCTCCCGCAGGAGTTGTCCTTGAAAGGGCAGCTTCTGTCAGAGCTCCCTCAGCCCCACCTACCTCACAGGGCGTCTGTTGTGGGGGAAGAAGGCAAAGGAGTTTGTAAGCCACTCTGAGACTCTAAGACTCTAAGCCACTCTGAGACTCTAAGTGGAGGGCAGGATACACATCCCATAAATCCAACATCAGAAGCTAAGCATGGTCAGTACTTGGGCGGGAGACCACCAAGGAAGGCTGTGTAGAGGAAGGCAAAGGCAAACCACCTCTGCTTCTACCTTGCCTTGAAAGCCCCTTCCTGGGGTCACTTTTATGCAGCTGCAATGTGACTGTTAGAGCAGTTCCTCAGTGGAACAGGCTTCCTCCTCGGGAGATGGTGGGCTCTCCTTCCTTGGAGGCTTTTCAACAGAGGCTAGATGGCCATCTGACAGCAATGAAGATCCTGTGAATTTAAGGGGAGGGGTTTGTGTGTTTAGAGGGGTTCCTCAGTGGAACAGGCTTCCTCCTGGGGAGGTGGTGGGCTCTCCTTCCTTGGAGGCTTTTCAACAGAGGCTAGATGGCCATCTGACAGCAATGAAGATCCTGTGAATTTAAGGGGAGGGGTTTGTGTGTTTAGAGGGGTTCCTCAGTGGAACAGGCTTCCTCCTGGGGAGGTGGGCTCTCCTTCCTTGGAGGTTTTTCAACAGAGGCTAGATGGCCATCTGACAGCATTGAAGATCCTGTGAATTTAGGGGGAGGTGTTTGTGAGTTTCCTGCATAGTGCAGGGGGTTGGACTAGATGACCCTGGAGGTAACTTCCAACTCTAGGATTCTCCTTCCTTGGGGGTTTTTAAGCAGAGGCTAGATGGCCATCTGACAGCAATGAGGATCCTGTGAATTTAAGGGGAGGGGTTTGTGTGTTTAGAGGGGTTCCTCAGTGGAACAGGCTTCCTCCTTGGGAGGTGGTGGGCTCTCCTTCCTTGGAGGCTTTTCAACAGAGGCTAGATGGCCATCTGACAGCAATGAAGATCCTGTGAATTTAAGGGGAGGTGTTTGTGAGTTTCCTTCATTGTGAAGGGGGTTGGACTAGATGACCCTGGAGGTAACTTCCAACTCTAGGATTCTCCTTCCTTGGAGGTTTTTAAGCAGAGGCTAGATGGCCATCTGACAGCAATGAAGATCCTATGAATTTAAGGGGAGGGGTTTGTGTGTTTAGAGGGGTTCCTCAGTGGAACAGGCTTCCTCCTGGGGAGGTGTTGGGCTCTCCTTCCTTGGAGGTTTTTCAACAGAGGCTAGATGGCCATCTGACAGCATTGAAGATCCTGTGAATTTAGGGGGAGGTGTTTGTGAGTTTCCTGCATAGTGCAGGGGGTTGGACTAGATGACCCTGGAGGTCCCTTCCAACTCTAGGATTCTATGATTCTCCTTTGGAGGCTTTTCAACAAAGGCTAGATGGCCATCTGACAGCAATGAAGATCCTGTGAATTTAAGGGGAGGTGTTTGTGAGTTTCCTGCATTGTGAAGGGGGTTGGACTAGATGACCCTGGAGGTAACTTCCAACTCTAGGATTCTCCTTCCTTGGGGGTTTTTAAGCAGAGGCTAGATGGCCATCTGACAGCAATGAAGATCCTGTGAATTTAAGGGGAGGGGTTTGTGTGTTTAGAGGGGTTCCTCAGTGGAACAGGCTTCCTCCTCGGGAGGTGTTGGGCTCTCCTTCCTTGGAGGTTTTTCAACAGAGGCTAGATGGCCATCTGACAGCATTGAAGATCCTGTGAATTTAGGGGGAGGTGTTTGTGAGTTTCCTGCATTGTGCAGGGGATTGGGCTCGATGACCCTGGAGGTAACTTCCAACTATATGATTCTATGATGGCACTTTACACACACACACACACACACACACTGCCAAGCTGAAAACAGGTTTTGGTGTAGGGTTGCCAACTCTGATTTGGAAATTCCTGGAGATTTGGAGGAGGAACCTGGGGAGGGGGGAAGGGACTTCCGCAGAGTATCTTGCCAGAGTCTGCCCTCCAAAACAGCCATTTCCTCCAGGGGACCTTCCTCCAGGGGACCACACAAGGTAGACGCTATGCCACTGATTCTGAAAAGCCTTCAGCTATGCTCTGGGTTCACCCAGGTTTGATGGTCTCGGAGGCTAATTGGCGGTCAGGAGATTGTAAGCCACCCTGAGACTCTAAGATTCAGAGTGGAGGGCAGGGTACACATCCCATAAATCCAATATCAGCAGCTAAGCAGGGTCAGTGCTTGGACAGGAGACCACCAAGGAAGGCTGTGTAGAGGAAGGCAAAGGCAAACCACTTCTGCTTCTCCCTTGCCTTGAAAGCCCCTTCCTGGGGTCACTATTATTCAGCTGCAATGTGACCGCCAATTAGCCTCCTGGGTGAAACCAGAGCATAGCTGCAGGCTTTTCAGAATCAGTGCCATAGCGTCTACCTCGTGTGGTTCTCCAGGGGTCACCTCTGTTTGGTGTAGTGGTTGGTGTAGTGGTTAAGTGCACAGACCCTTATCTGGGAGAACCGGGTTTGATTCCCCACTCCTCCACTTGCAGCTGCTGGAATGGCCTTGGGTCTGCCAGAGGTCTCCTAGGAGTTGTCCTTGAAAGGGCAGCTTCTGTCAGAGCTCTCTCAGCCCCACCCACCTCACAGGGTGTCTGTTGTGGCGGGGAGAAGATACGGGGGATTGTGAGCCACTCTGAGACTCTGATTCAGAAAGAAGGGTGGGGTATAAATCTGCAGTCTTCTTCTTCTTTGGCAAATGCTGCCTAATGCATGTGTGAGAGCTTTGAATGTGGTCTGTCCTGTGCTCCAGAGTTTTACATTTATTTGCATATGCCATGAGATGCTGGAGTCTTTTGATCACTCCTCCCCCCAAATATATGCTGCATCACAGCAACCGTGGGACCTCGCAGCAAAGGTTCCAGGGTGGGACCTCAGAAGAACCCAACTTTTGGCTGACCAGAAAGGGGTTGACTTCGAATCCCCCCCTCCCACTAAAAAAAACTTGGCTTGGGACAGAGCAGCGTTTCCCCAACCCCAGCAGGAGACCAGAAGCCCCCCTCTGAACCAATGCTTCATTCGCTGGGCTGCCAGTGACCCAGTCCTGCAAATGGACACAAACAGGCTGCAAACAGCCCATGGATTGAACTGGCTTCCCCATCGCCTCTGGCGAATAGGAAGAGAGGCCACCTGGCAGGGAGGGGCTCTAGCATCCCCAGTGAGGAGGGGGCGCCCCTCCCTTTGTTCCAGTTCTGGAGACGTTCTAAAGCCTTTCTCACTAGGGAGGTTTTGGGAGCGACTGAATGAAGCTTGGGGCAGCGGAATGTGCAGAGATCTCTTTGCAGTGTTTTCTGTGTTTCTTCTTGAAAATGCTGGGCCTTTTTGGCTCTCACTGCACTGGCAGCCCACCCTGAACCTCCAGGAGAAGTGCATGGTCAGAATATTTCAGTCAGTTACAAATTTACAGAAACAGCACTTAAAAACACAGCTGAGACAGGGGCTCATGAGCACCTAAGCAAGAATTTATTATTATTATTGTTGTTGTTGTTATTTATAACCTTTAATTTATATCCCACCCTCTCCACAAGCAGGCTCAGGGTGGCTAACAATCAGTTCAAAACTTCAACCAATAAATACAATTAAACAGTTCAAAACTTCAAACAGTAAATACAATTAAAACATTTTATGGTGCTGTTAAGCAACAACTTAGTCAGGATCGTCCTTTACTAACAGTGAGCCTGTAGTGATCACAATTCCTTGGTAGTGTAGGGTGGTTGTCCTCTTCCGGTTTAGGTGCCAAAGGCCTGTGGAATTGAGAGAGGTCCCGCAGGGCCCTTATAGCCTCTGGGAGTGCATTCCACATTTCTGATGCGCCACTGAGAAGGCCCAGGTCTGTGTAGAACACACCCTGGCCTCCTTTGGTCCGGGGATGGGCAATAGATGTTGCGTCCCTGAACGCAGTGTTCTCTGGGGAACATATGGAGAAAGGCGGTTCTGAAGACAGACAGTCCCCCAATCATAATTTGGAAAGGACTGAGACCAAAACTGGTGATGGGGGAGAAGGAAAGAGACTGTTTCTTCAGGGAACACAGACAGGGGGGAAAGTAAGATCAGGCATATAAGAGTAGAAGAATGCAAAGAACGTATGCAAATATAATTAATAATGATAATGATGATGATGATAATAATAATAATAATAATAATAATAATAATAATAATAATAATAATAATAATAATAATAATAAACTTTTATTTATATCCCACCCTCCCCTCCAGGGCAGGCTCATTGTGATTTATCTATAAGTGGAAAATACTTTTTAATATTATGCATAGGACCAGGTGTAGTAGTTATGCATCGAGTAGAGATGTTGGTGTCTTCAGCTTACTCTTGGTTCCTCAGACTCTCTTGATTGAGGCTATTCGGAGGATCCTACTGTAGACCTGCTTGGTCTTGATGCTGTAGATGATGGGGTTCATCAGGGGCGGGAGGAGGATGTAGATGTTGCCCATGATGACGTGGAGAAGGGGGGAGGCGTGCTGGCCAAAGCGGTGCACCACGGAGAGCCCCAGGACTGGTACATAGAAGACCAGGACGGCACAGAGGTGGGAGACGCAGGTGCCCAGGGCCTTGTGGGGGCCTTCACCCCCCGAGGTTCTTCCCAGGACTGTCTTCAGGATCAGGCTGTAGGAGATGAGGATGAAGAGGAGGTCCGAGCCCAGGGTGAGGAGGATGACAATGAGGCCATAGAAAGTATTGAAGGTGGTGCTGGCGCAAGCCAAGCGGATCACGTCCTGGTGAAGGCAGTAGGAGTGAGAAAGGGCAGCTCCTGGGCAATAGGGGAAGTGCTGGAGAAATGCCATGGGGGCCACCAGGAGCATGGTGCTTCTGGTCAGGAGGAGCAGGCCAATTCTGGCCACTCTGCTGGTGGTCAGCAGAAGTGCATACCTCAGGGGAAAGCAGATGGCCAAGAAGCGGTCCAAGGCCATGGCGAAGAGCACGGCTGACTCCATGAAGGAGAAGGAATGGATGATGAAGAGCTGAGCTAGGCAGCTATGCTTGCTGATCTTCCTCAGCTGGAACCAGAGGACTCCCAGGACGGTGGGCATGGTGGTGAGGCAGAGTCCCAGGTCGGTGGTAGCCAGCATGGCCAGGAAATAGTACATGGGCTGGTGCAGGCTGGGCTCTGCCCAGATGACGTACAGGATGGTGCAGTTGCCCAGCACGGCAACCAGGTAGGCGGAGAAGATGGGGATGCCGATCCACTGATGTGCCCCTTCTAGCCCCGGGAAGCCACGCAGGGTAAAGAGGGTGGCGCTGAGATTGGCTGGGCTGAAGGAAGCCATGGCGACTGCAGGTATCGCCTTCCAGTTCCTTTGAAATTCAAAAGGGGGTTTAACTTAATTTAATATTGCGATTTATACCCAGGGCGGCTTACAACATTAAAATGACAATAAATAAAACATCCAATTAAACACAACAGATTTAAAATATCTCATAAACTTAATACGTAAAGTAGAGGGTCTTAGCTCCAACAATAATACAGCCAGAGGCCACAGTTCAGCAGCTGCTACGACTTCAGCTAGTTAACACCGCATAGCACAGCTTCAGGTCATTGGCAACACTTAAGGTTGTAACTCGAACTCTTGACCCAACTCAAGCACAAGGATAGTAAAGTGCTGGGGAAGGTTTCAGAGGATGCCTGGTAGATTAAAAGTGTGGTGGAAGAGCTCTGTCTTACAGGCCCTGTGAAACTTAGGTAAGTCCCGCAGGGCCCAGATCTCCCGTGGGAGCTCATTGCACCAGGTAGGGGCCTAAATTGAAAAGGCCCTGCCCCTCGTTGAAGCCAGCCATCCATCCTAAGGATCAGAACACTTTCGAAAGGCACCTAAGAGCATAAGGAGAGCCCTGATAGATCAGACCAATGGTCAGTCTAGCCCAGCATCCTCTCTGATGCAGTGGCCAACTGGGTCCTCTCCAGGCCAAGCAACGTATGGCCAGGAAGTGGTCGATTGCCATCGCAAAGAGCACAGCTGCCTCCTGCCCCCAGGGTTCAGAGGGGGGCTGGCCGTGAACACAGAGGTTCCCTTTAGCCACCTCAGAATGCAATACAGACAGCGCATCAAAAAATAAAAAGTGGCAAAGAGCCACTTGGATTTGGTCATCTTATGTCTTTAATACCTCCTCATGCAATATATCCCTGTGGCGCAGAGTGCTAAAGCTGCAGTACCGCAGTCAAAGTTCTCTGCTCACGACCCGAGTTCGATCCCGGCGGAAGCTGGGTTCAGGTAGCCGGCTCCAGGTAGACTCAGCCTTCCATCCTTCCGAGGTCGGTCAAAGGAGTCCCCAGCTTGCTGGGGGAAAAGTGTAGATGACTGGGGAAGGCAATGGCAAACCACCCCGTAAAAAGTCTGCCGTGAAAACGTGAAAGCAACCTCACCCCAGAGTCAAAAAATGACTGATGCTTGCACAGGGGACTACCTTTATCTTTTACCATGTGATATAAAGCTCCAGATCTTTAAAATTCTCTCTCGTGGATATTTAACCCCTCATAAATTGTCTCCTGTGCCTTCTAAGTGTGTTCCATTGTGCTGAGAAATGTGTGAAGGAGTGGGCTCACTCAAGCATTGTTGGTGGAGTTACAAGGGTTGTCACGGCATTTTGGGAACAGGTTTTAAATCAGATTAATATTATGACTGGTTTTAAGATACCTCTGGAACCAGAACTCTTATTTCTAAACTGCTGGTTAGATCTAGATATACCAAAATCTACTAAAGTAGCCACATTGTTGACTGCAGCAAAACCAGCTATAGCTGCTAAGTGGAGAGACAAGGCAGGGCCTTCCAGAAATATGTGGCATAACAAGATATGGAATCTATACGCAACGGAAGGAATTTTTTGGTAGAAAAAGCCCAGCAGGAACTCATTTGCATATTAGGCCACTCCTCTTGACACCAAGCCAGCCAGGACGGCGTGCCTGTGCGTTCCTGCTCAAATAAGGGGAAAACACATAATGGGAAAAAACTTTGATTCGATAACTCAAGAAAGTCATATGAATCTATACTCCAAATGTGTAGAAAAGTGGTCTCCTGTAGTATTAGGTTATTTATGGCTCCTAAAAATTTGTTTCATACGAACTTATTTAATATCTGATATTTAAAAGGTTGTATGGTGTGGTGGTTGTTTTAAACTCATTGCTGTGACCCAGTTCTTTCATGCAACATGACTGAGAAGTATTTTTGTATAATGCTCCATGCATCTTATACGTTCAATATTGTACTGATCGCTAGGTTGTACAATACTGCTACGTTCTTGTTTCATATATATATTGCGATAAAATAAATACAATATTTTTTTTAAAAAAGGAACTCAATGCAGAGAAATAAAAAGTAAAGGTAGTCCCCTGTGCAAGCACCAGTCATTTTTGACTCTGAGGTGACGTTGCTCTCACAACGTTTTCACAGCAGACTTTTTACAGGGTGGTTTGCCATTGCCTTCCCGGTCCTCTACACTTCCCCCCCCACCACAGCAAGCTGAGTACTCATTTTACCGACCTTAGAAGGATGGAAGGCTGAGTGAACCTGGAGCCAGCTACCTGAACCAGCTTCCGCTGGGATCGAACTCAGGTCATGAGCAGAGGGCTCCGACTGCAGTACTGCAGCTTGACCAGTCTCTGCCACGGGGCTCTCAGAGAAATACAACACCACATTTTAACAATTTTGTTGTACAATGTTAAGAGGATGCATCCAGGGACACCTGCTGGAACAACATGAACAGACCTGACCCATGTGTTCCGGGCAACAATGTCCAGGACACGATTGGTCATCTTACTCCTTTTGACATTATTTGACCCCTGTCAGAAAGCGCTGGGACTGCAGCTCATCCAGCTGGACCCCTGCAGGACAGTTCCCAGGGAAAGTCAAACCTGCCTTGTTCCCCTGCAGCCAGCTGCTCAAGCCAGGGAGGGTCCATCTAGTCCAGCCTCCTGTCTCACACAGGGGCCAGCCAGTTCCTCTGGAGAGACAACAACAGGGCAGAGAGGCCGAGGCCTTCCCCTAAGAAGAACCTCAGAAGAGCCCTGCTGGATCAGACCAGGGAGGGTCCATCTAGTCCAGCCTCCTGTCTCACACAGTGGCCACCCAGTTCCTCCAGAAGGCCAACAACAGGGCAGAGAGGCTGAGGCCTTCCCCTGAGAAGAACCTCAGAAGAACCCTGCTGGGTCAGACCAGAAAGGGTCCATCTAGTCCAGCCTCCTGCCTCACACAATGACCAGCCAGTTCCTCTGAAGGGCCAACAACAGGGCAGAGAGGCTGAGGCCTTCCCCTGAGAAGAGCCTCAGAAGAGCCGTGCTGGGTCAGACCAGGAGGGTCCATCTAGTCCAGCCTCCTGCCTCACACAATGACCAGCCAGTTCCTCTGAAGGGCCAACAACAGGGCAGAGAGGCTGCGGCCTTCCCCTGAGGAGAACATCAGAAGAGCCCTGCTGGATCAGACCAGGGAGGGTCCATCTAGTCCAGCCTCCTGCCACACACAATGACCAGCCAGTTCTTCTGAAGGGCCAACAACAGGGCAGAGAAGCCGAGGCCTTCCCCTGAGAAGAACCTCAGAAGAGCCCTGCTGGATCAGACCAGGGAGGGTCCACCTAGTCCAGCCTTCTGTCTCACACAGTGGTTGCTCATGGAAATGATATGGAAATCATGATTTCAGCAAATCGCTTGACAAAGCTCCCCAGTATATTTTGGTTGGCAAACTGGAAACTGGAGAGCTTCAGCATCATTTTCTGACTCTCGAAAGCTCCTTCCCTGGAAACTTGTAAGGTGCTGCAGGGCTGGAATCCAGATGTTCTGCTGCAGACCACACAGCTGCCATTGTTAGAATAATGTCAGCCTCCCAGGACAGAAGGGCTCCACTCTTTCCCGAAGATGCCTGGCCTCCTCTGCAGCACCAGCTCCAGTTCTGAGTGCCACATTTCAAGGAATGTGCAGACAGACTGTAACATGCTCAGAGGAAGTCCGAGCAGCACGGAGGGACCCCGGAAAAGTTGCATTTTCTTTCTTCCCCTCCAGGCTCCTGAACTGCCTCCCTTTCGGCTCTTCTGGGCAGGGGGTTGCCAACTCTGGCTGGGGAGGTTCCTGGGGCTAAGCAAGCAGCACCCACCGTGTTTGAGGAGGGGAGGGAGGTGATGCCAGAGAGCGCCCCCCCCCCCCCGCGACAAAGCAGCCAGGGGGATTGGCCTGTCCAGCACCTATAAACTCCAGGAGAACTCCAGGCGTCACCGGGAGGCTGGGAACCCGAGCCTGCCTGCTTCCCCTGGAGGCGCTCCTTCCTCTCTGTCCTAGGCCGTGACCCCCCTCCCCCCGCCTGCCTTCCCAGTCCTGCTTCCTTGATCCGATCCCACCTGCTCTCGGTTTCCTCCCACACTGGCTTTGTTCGGGATCCAACCCGCCACGTCCATCAGTGCAGCCACCGCAGCTGGAGAACCGCCTCCGTTTCTGCCTGGGAGGGACCCCCCCCGCGCCCCCCGTGGGCGCTGAAGAAGGCGGCCAAGAGGACTCACCAGGCTGCCTCCGCTCCCCTGCGCTCCAGCGGCTTCGCTTGGCGGAGGAGAGAGACCGGCTCCGTCCCGCCAAGCAGCCCCAGCCGCGGCCAGTGGAGCCCTGCTTTGTCTGCCTGGCCCAGATCCCCCGGGGGTGGGGGGCGGAGGGGCTTGGAGCCTGGCCAGTGGCGGCCCGGCAGAGCCCAGCCCGGGGACCCAGGAACCAGAGCAGCCGCAGCCGGCTGGGGAGCCTTCGGGGAGCTCCAAGGCGCACTCTCCACGGGCGCCCCGCGTCCCTCCGAGCGCGCGTCTCGCCTGCGCTGTCCCTTCGGGCTGTCGCCAGCCCTCCCGGCCAGCCAGGGGCTCAAGGGGGGCTGCTGCTGCCGCCTTAGGAGAGGAGACGGCGGCAAGGCGCAAAGGCAGCAGTCCCGAGCAAGAGCGCAACTCCTCCTCTCCCGCAGCAAGGAAGGGCTGCGCGCCATTGCGCTTCCCCAGGGTGGCCAGCCCCGCTCCGGCGCGTTTCCCCCCCCCCCCCCGGGTTGGGGGCTCCTTCCAGAGCCGGATTAACAATGAGGCCAAGTAGGCACTGCCCGGGCCAGCTTTCCCCCCCATTCCCCCCCCCCCCTTGCAGCCCTCCCCGCTCTTTGCCCGACTTGCCTGGTGCGGCTGCTGCTGGCGTCGTCGCCAAGTTTGCCTCTCTCTGTCTCTCCCCCGCAGCTTTCTCCAAGGGGCTTTTGAGAAGGGGCCTGCAGGCTGGGGGGTGGGGGGAGAGTTGGGTGATGGGGGGGCACTCAGATTCTGAGATCATTTGCAAGCCACCATCCCCCCCCCCCCCCCCAGATTTCAATTGCCTGGGGGCCTCCAGAGAGTTTAATCTGGCGCTGGATCCTTCCCTGCCAAAATGGAACCCAGAGCCGGATTAGCAAATAGGCCAAGGAGGCACTAGCCTATGGGCTGCCATGCTTTTAGGTGCCCTGGGCCAGCTCCCCCCCCCCCCTTCAGTTTCCCCCCTGCTTGCAGCCCTCCCCGCCTGCACACGCAGCCAGCCACTGAACCACTCTTTGCTGGACTTGCCTGGTGCGGCTGCTGCTGGCGTCGTTGCCAAGTTTGCTTCTCTCTGCCTCTCCTCCCGCAGCTTTGTCCAGGGGGCTTTGGAGGAGGGGCCTGCAGGCTGCAGTGGGGGCCGGGGGCGGCGGGGCGGGCACTCTAATTTGCAAGCCCCCCCCAAGATTTTGACTGTGGAGGGGCCTCCAGAGGGTTGAATCCGGCACTGATGAAACCACCAAGCCAGACAAAGTTTTTGAAGGAATGCTGTGGATTCAGGAGAGTCCAGGTGGGGCTTTCCTGCCCCTCTTTGCTACATGGATTGTGGCCATTGGGCAAAAGGCAAGCCCCAGGTGGACTCTCCTGAACCCGCAACAACCGGGCTTACTAACAGTGAGCCTGTAGTGATCGCAATTCCTCGGTAGTGTAGGGTGGTAGTCCTCTTCCAGTTTAGGTGCCAAAGGCCTGTGGATGCCCCCCACAGTTAGGCAAGGAGGGACCCCAGGATACGATGGGGAAATGTGGGTGTTCTGCACCGGGGGACGGGGGGGGGGCCTGGACTCCGGTTTGGGGGAGAAGTCAAGGGGGCAGCAGCACGCCTGGGCTTAAGAGCTCCTGCAAAGCCAGTGATTGGAAGGTCATAAGAATTAGGAAGCGGAAAGGGTAATATGCAGTAAGGGCCAACAATTAAAAGCAGGATCTAAAGTAAAACCGTAACCAGAAATACATGTATTTATTACAGAAAGTTAAAAGCATTTAGAGGCCCATCATTAGCCTCCTTAAGAAGAATCAAAGAATCCTGGAGTTGGGAGGGACCTCCAGGGTCATCTAGTCCAACCTCCTGCACAAGGCAGGAAACTCACAAATTGTTGTTGTTGTTGCTCAGTCGCACAGTCCAGCCGGACTCTTTGCGACCCCATGGACAAAGTCACGCCAGGCCCTCCTGTCTTCCACCATCCTCCGAAGTCTGCTCAAATTTGTGTTTGTTACATATACCTCCCCCTAAATTCACAGGATCTTCAAGAAGATGATATTGGATTTATATCCTGCCCAATACTCTGTATCTCAGAGCTATCACAATCTCCTTTACCTCCCCCCCCCAACAGACACCCTATGAGATGGGTGGGGCTGAGAGAGCTCTTGTAGCAGCTGCTCTTTCAAGGACAACTCCTGTGAGAGTTTTGGCTGACCCAAGGCCATCCCAGCAGCTGCAAGCGGAGGAGTGGGGAATCAAACCTGGTTCTCCCAGATAAGGGTCTGCACTTAACCACTACACCAAACTGACTCTTACTTAGTAAAATCATACATCCACAGTGGGAAACCACATGACTTGACTTATTTCGACTTCAAATGGTCTTCTTCAGAGGTCCAACAAATATACACACATTCCAGGCTCATATTACAAAATGCAACAAATCAATACATCAGTGCTGGGATAGTTAAATAATGATATGAAGAAGAAGAAGATATTGGATTTATATCCCGCCCTCCACTCCGAAGAGTCTCAGAGCGGCTCACAATCTCCTTTCCCTTCCTCCCCCACAACAGACACCCTGTGAGGTAGATGGAGATATTGGATTTATATCCCGCCCTCCACTCCGAAGAGTCTCAGAGCGGCTCACAATCTCCTTTCCCTTCCTCCCCTACAACAGACACCCTGTGAGGTAGATGGAGATATTGGATTTATATCCCGCCCTCCACTCCGAAGAGTCTCAGAGGGGCTCACAATCTCCTTTCCCTTCTTCCCCCACAACAGACACCCTGTGAGGTAGATGAAGATATTGGATTTATATCCCGCCTTCCACTCCGAAGAGTCTCAGAGCGGCTCACAATCTCCTTTCCCTTCCTCCCCCACAACAGACACCCTGTGAGGTAGATGGAGATATTGGATTTATATCCCGCCCTCCACTCCGAAGAGTCTCAGAGCGGCTCACAATCTCCTTTCCCTTCCTCCCCCACAACAGACACCCTGTGAGGTAGATGGAGATATTGGATTTATATCCCGCCCTCCACTCCGAAGAGTCTCAGAGCGGCTCACAATCTCCTTTCCCTTCCTCCCCCACAACAGACACCCTGTGAGGTAGATGGAGATATTGGATTTATATCCCGCCCTCCACTCCGAAGAGTCTCAGAGCGGCTCACAATCTCCTTTCCCTTCCTCCCCCACAACAGACACCCTGTGAGGTAGATGGAGATATTGGATTTATATCCCGCCCTCCACTCCGAAGAGTCTCAGAGCGGCTCACAATCTCCTTTCCCTTCTTCCCCACAACAGACACCCTGTGAGGTAGATGAAGATAGTGGATTTATATCCCGCCCTCCACTCCGAAGAGTCTCAGAGCGGCTCACAATCTCCTTTCCCTTCCTCCCCCACAACAGACACCCTGTGAGGTAGATGAAGATATTGGATTAATATCCCGCCCTCCACTCCGAAGAGTCTCAGAGGGGCTCACAATCTCCTTTCCCTTCCTCCCCCACAACAGACACCCTGTGAGGTAGATGAAGATATTGGATTTATATCCAACCCTCCACTCCAAAGAGTCTCAGAGGGGCTCACAATCTCCTTTCCCTTCCTTCCCCACAACAGACACCCTGTGAGGTAGATGAAGATATTGGATTTATATCCCGCCCTCCACTCCGAAGAGTCTCAGAGGGGCTCACAATCTCCTTTCCCTTCTTCCCCCACAACAGACACCCTGTGAGGTAGATGAAGATATTGGATTTATATCCCGCCCTCCACTCCGAAGAGTCTCAGAGCGGCTCACAATCTCCTTTACCTTCCTCCCCCACAACAGACACCCTGTGAGGTAGATGAAGATATTGGATTTATATCCCACCCTCCACTCCCAAGAGTCTCAGAGCAGCTCACAATCTCCTTTCCCTTCCTCCCCAAAACAGACACCCTGTGAGGTAGATGAAGATATTGGATTTATATCCCGCCCTCCACTCCGAAGAGTCTCAGAGCAGCTCACAATCTCCTTTCCCTTCCTCCCCCACAACAGACACACTGTGAGGTGGGTGGAGCTGGAGAGGGCTCTCACAGCAGCTGCCCTTTCAAGGACAACCTCTGCCAGAGCTATGGCTGACCCAAGGCCCTGCTAGCAGGTGCAAGTGGTGGAGTGGGGAATCAAACCCAGTTAACATAAGAACATAAGAGAAGCCATGTTGGATCAGGCCAACGGCCCATCAAGTCCAACCCTCTGTGTCACACAGTGGCAAAAAATGTTGCCCACTTGCAGTTGCTGAGTTCTCTCAGATAAGAGTCCGCACTCTTAACCACTACACCAAACTGGCTCAATGACAGAATTGAGTAGTGATATGAAGGTTCCAAAGCCCTTAGTGTAGGTTCAGGAAGCAGAATTCTCAGAGTCTGCTTTGCATGACTGGCTGGTTCCAAAGGACAAGTTGTAGGAACTGATCATACCAAAGACTTGGTAGATGACCTGTACAATAGGAAGAACTTCCTGACCGTTAGAGCAATTCCTCAGTGGAGCAGGCTTCCTCGGGAGGTGGTGGGCTCTTCTTCCTTGGAGGTTTTCAAACAGAGGCTAGATGGCCATCTGACAGCAATGAGGATCCTGTGAATTTAGGCAGATCATGGAACATTTGCATGAAAAGGCAAATTAAATTTTGGACTGTATCAAAAAAAGTCTAGTGTCCAGATCACGAGAAGTGATGCTATCGCTTTACTCTGCTCTGGTAAGACCTCACCTGGAGTCTTGTGTTCAGTTTTGGGCACCACATTTTAAGAAGGATATAGACAAGCTGGAATGGGTCCAGAGGAGGGCGACGAAGATGGTGAGGGGTTTGGAGACTGTCCTATGAAAAAAGGTTGAAGGAGCTGGGCATGTTTAGGTAACTGAGAGGTGATATGATCACCATCTCAAGTAGAGGATGGGGTGGAATTGTTTTCTGTGGTCCCAGAAGGTAGAAAGAGAACCAATGAGTTGAAATGAAATCAAAAGAGTTTCGGGCTCAACATTAGGAAGAACTTCCTGACTTTTAGAGCAATTCCTCAGTGGAACAGGCTTCCTCCTGGGGAGGTGATGGGCTCTCCTTCCTTGGAGGTTTTTAAACAGAGGCTAGATGGCCATCTGACAGCAATGAAGATCATGTGAATTTAGGGGGAGGGGTTTGTGGGTTTCCTGCCTTGTGCAGGGGGTTGGACTAGATGATTCTGGAGGTCCCTTCCAACTCTAGGATTCCATGAATAGGCTTCCTCGGGAGGTGGTGGGCTCTCCTTCCTTGGGGGATTTTAAACAGAGGCTGGATGGCCATCAGACAGCAATGAAGATCCTGTGAATTTAGGGGGAGGGGTTTGTGGGTTTCCTGCCTTGTGCAGGGGTTGGACTAGATGACCCTGGAGATCCCTTCCAACTCTATGATTCTATGGGAAGGGGGGCAGGAAGGGCAGGCTTCAGTGCTTAGTTCTCATGGCCCTTTCTTACACACCCAGAGAAATGCTAATTGCCACTTTGGGGTCAGGCAGTGGTTTTCCTCCAGATCAGTTTGGCCAGGGATCCTGGAGGTATTTGCCATCTTCTGGGCATGGAGCAGGGGGCACTGGGGATGTGTGTGTGGGGGAGGTATTTGTGAAGTTCTTGCATTGTGCAGGGGGTTGGACTAGATGTCCCTCAAGGTCTCTCCCAAGTTCCAGCTCTCTGATTCTATGACTGTGTAAACCACGTCGGAGGAGATGGTACTTCATAGCAGTCCTCAGGAAGAGTGAAGCTGGTTGTAGGGAAGGGAAGATTGGGATATCCAGAAGAACATATGAACATATGAAGCTGTGTTATACTGAATCAGTCCCTCAGTCCATCGAAGTCAGTATTGTCTACTAAGACTGGCAGCGGCTCTCCAGGATCTCATACTGAGGTTTTTCACACCTATTTGCCTGGACGCTTTTAGTTGGAGATGCCGGGGATTGAACCTGGGACCTTCTGCTTACCAAGCAGATGCTCTACCACTGAGCCACAGCCCCATTCATGGCTCTCCAGGGTCTCAAGCTGAGGATTTTCACGCCTACTTGCCTGGACCCTTTTTAGTTGGAGATGCCGGGGATTGAACCTGGGACCTTCTGCTTACCAAGCAGATGCTCTACCACTGAGCCACCATCCCTCCCCTAAGAAGCTCCACACGGTGCTATGCATGTCACAAGATGCTGCCCCAGCTGTACCCCAAGTGCTTTCAGATCACTGGAAGCCTGGAGGGAGGCTAAGATCACCCGCTGGGCCTGCTGGAGGAATCTGGATACTGCTGGGACCAGATGCTAAGCGAGAAAATGGCAGAGTAAAAAATGAAACCTCTGATGGGGCTGATATCTGTGCCTTTAAGAGAAAAATAAGAAGGTATTGGATTTGTATCCTGCCCTCCATTCCAAATTTCAGAGACTCAGAGAGGCTCACAATCTCCTATATCTTCTCCCCCCACAATAGACACCCTGTGAGGTGGGTGGGGATGAGAGAGCTCTGACAGAAGCTGCCCTTTCAAGGACAACTCCTGTGAGAGCTCTGGCTGACCCAAGGCTATTTCAGCAGCTGCAAGTGGAGGAGTGGGGAATCAAACCCATTTCTCCCAGATAAGAGTCCATGCACTTAACCACTACACCAAACTGGCTCTCCTAAGAAATATTGGATTTGTATCCAGCCCTCCACTCTGAATCTCAGAGACTCAAATTGGTTTAAAATCTCCTTTACCTTCCTCCCCCACAACAGACACTCTATGAGGTGGGTCGGACAACTCTCCGAGAGCACTGGCTGACCCAAGGCCATTCCAGCAGGTGCAAGTGGAGGAGTGGGGAATCAAACCTGGTTCTCCCAGAGAAGAGTCCGCAGACTTCACCACTACACCAGACTGGGGTAGCAGTTTGAAGGAGAAGCAGCGGTTAGGGTGGAAGTGATTTTCTATTGGGCTTTGTTCTTCCACACACACCTGCAAGGCCAGGGGGTCTTGAGTATCAAAGCAGAGGGCAGCTTTTTAAGGCTGCCTTTGCTGTTGCTGCTTTGCTGCCCCACCCAAAGCAACTGGTCATTTATTTATTTTATTCGACCTAGATTCCACCTCCCCACCGAAGCAGACTCAGGGCAGCTCACAAACCAATGGCCACATAAAACATGACAACATTTCAAAACAACAAAAACAGTAGAACATAATAGGAGCTACATAAGAAAATAAGAGAAGCCCTGCTGGATCAGGCCAATGGCCCCTCCAGTCCAACAATCTGTGTCACACAAGAACATAAGAGAAGCCCTGTTGGATCAGGCCAGTGGCCCCTCCAGTCCAACACTCTGTGTCACATGAGAACATAAGAGAAGCCCTGTTGGATCAGGCCAGTGGCCCCTCCAGTCCAACACTCTGTGTCACATAAGAACATAAGAGAAGCCCTGTTGGATCAGGCCAATGGCCCCTCCAGTCCAACACTCTGTGTCTCATAAGAACATAAGAGAAGCCCTGTTGGATCAGGTCAGTGGCCCCTCTAGTCCAACACTCTGTGTCACACAAGAACATAAGAGAAGCCCTGTTGGATCAGGCCAATGGCCCCTCCAGTCCAACACTCTGTGTCACATAAGAACATAAGAGAAGCCCTTTTGGATCATGCCAATGGCCCCTCCAGTCCAACACTCTGTGTCACATAAGAACATAAGAGAAGCCCTGTTGGATCAGGCCAATGGCCCCTCCAGTCCAACACTCTGTGCCACATAAGAACATAAGAGAAGCCCTGTTGGATCAGGCCAATGGCCCCTCCAGTCCAACACTGTGTGTCACATAAGAACATAAGAGAAGCCCTGTTGGATCAGGCCAATGGCCCCTCCAGTCCAACACTCTGTGTCACACAATGGCTAAAAAAATCCAGGTGCCATCAGGATGACCACCAGTGGGGCCAGGACACTAGAAGGCCTTCCACTGTGCTCCCCAAGCACCAAGAATACAGAGCATCACTGCCCCAGACAGTTCCAATAATATGCTGTGGCTAACAGCCACTGATGGACCTCTGCTACAGATGTTTATCCAATCCCCTCTTGAAGCTGGCTGTGCTTGTAGCCGCCACCACCTCCTGTGGCAGTGAATTCCACATGCTAATCACCCTTTGGGTGGACTTCCTTTTATCCGTTCTACCCCGACTGCTCAGCAATTTCATGGAATGCCCACAAGTTCTTGTATTGTGAGAAAGGGAGAAAAGTACTTCTTTCTCTACTTTCTCCATCCCATGCATAATCTTATAAACCTCTATCATGTCACTCCGCAGTCGGCGTTTCTCCAAGCTAAAGAGCCCCACGCGTTTTAATTTTTCTTCATAGGGAAAGTGTTCCAAACTTTTAATCATTCTAGTTGCCCTTTTCTGGACTTTTTCCAATGCTATAATATCCTTTTTGAGGTGCAGCGACCAGAACTGCACACAGTATTCCAAATGAGACCGCACCATCGATTTATACAGGGGCATTATGATACTGGCTGATTTGTTTTCAGTTCCCTTCCTTATAATTCCCAGCATGGCGTTGGCCTTTTGTATTGCCATCGCACACTGTCTCGACATTTTCAGTGAGTTCTCTACCACAACCCCAAGATCTCTCTCGTGGTCACGTGACATTGTGCAACACGAAATGGCCTGGTTGCATCACCCTCAGGAAGTTCTCAAGCGCTTTGCATGAAACCCTCACACACGCATGGATTGCACTTTATTTCATGATTTATGGTTGCCTGAAGTTTTGTGGAAGTATTTTAAAGCCTTGCCTCCGCTGAAAGGCCGTGAGCGGGCAGCTCCTCTCCGCTCCCCCGGCCAGGTTTCAGGGGCCCGCCCTCCCTCCTTCTGCTTGGGGCGGGGGTGCATCGGGGGCTCCGAGGGTCAGCCCTCTGCCGGCCCCTGAGGTCTTGGATGGGGCGGGGGGGTCAGGGCTTCCCCTGGGGCCCGGGAAGGAGCCCCCACACCCGGCGGAAGCGCGCCTGGAGCGGGGCGGGGCGGGGTGAGGCTGGCAAAACTGGTGGAGGCGCCAGGGCGCACCGGAGAGGAGGAGTTGCGCTCTTGCTGGGGGCGGCTGCCCTTCTCCTGCCAGGAGGCCAGCCGGGCTCTGTCGTCTCCTGAGGCAGCAGCTGCCCCCTCGAGCCCGCCCGCCCCCCCCCCCCATCCGCTGGAGCGAGCCCGAAGGGAGAGGCAGAAGAGACGCTCGCTCTGGGGACGCGGGACGCCCTTGGGGACTCCGCCTTGGAGCCTCCTGAAGGATCCCCGCCCGGCTGCGGCGGCTGCTGCTCTGGTTTTTGGATGCCTGGGCTGGGCTCTGTCCCCGGGGGGCGGGATCTGGGCCAGGCAGGACAAAGCAGGGCTCCACTGGCCGCGGCCGGGGCTGCTTGGCGCGACGGAGCCTTTCTCTGCATCGCAAAGCGGAGCACTCGGAGCCGAGCGGAGGCAGCCTGGTGAGTCCTCCTTGGTCTCCCTAGCAGACCGGGGGTCGCAGACAGAATCGGAGGAGGCTCCCCCACTGCGACTGCTGTCCCCGATGGACGCGGCGGGTTGCACCGGGAACCAAACCAGTCCGGGAGAAACCAGAGAGCAGGTGGGATCACTTTCAGGAAGCAGGACTGCAACTGGGCAGGCAGGAGGAGAGGGGGTCACGGCCCAGGACAGAGAGGAGAGAGGGCCTCCAGGGGAAGCAGGCGGGCTCGGGTTCCCAGCCTCCCGGTGGTGCCTGGAGTTTACAGGTGCTGGACAGGCTGCCCAGGCCAATCCTGGCTGCTTTGGGGAGGGGGGGGCTCTCTGGCATCGCCTCCCTCCCCTCCTCAAACACGGTGGGTGCTGCTTGCTTAGCCCCAGGAACCTCCCCAGCCAGAGTTGGCAACCCCCTGCCCAGAAGAGCCGAAAGGGAGGCAGTTCAGGAGCCTGGAGGGGAAGAAAGAAAATGCAACTTCTCCGGGGTCCCTCCCTGCTGCTCGGACTTCCTCTGAGCATGTTACAGTCTGTCACCCAGAACTGGAGCTGGTGCTGCAGAGGAGGCCAGGCATCTTCGGGAAAGAGCGGAGCCCTTCTGTCCTGGGAGGCTGGCATTATGGATGTCCACAGCAGGACCTCTGGATTCCAGTCCCGAAGAGCCTTACAGATTCCCAGGGAAGGAGCTTTCGAGAGCCAAAGTTCCCTCAGTCAGATAGTTATGCTGGAGCTCTCCTCCAGATTCCAGTTTGCCAACCAAAATATTCTGGGGAATTTAGTCAAGTGATTTGCTGAAATGACCTCCGCACCATTTCCATGAACAACCAGGCTCGTTCCTTGTACCCCCAAAAGTGACCAAATGAGTCTGGCAGGATTCCTTCCTCGGCCTTCCGCAGAGCATTGGACGGTTTCCAGGATGCTCAAGACACACCTGCCGTTTCCCTGGCACCAAAGTCAGACCAATCAGGTCATAAAGTCTCCGATTCCCTTTGCAGATTGGGGCATTTACCCATCTTGTCACCTCCCTGCTCTTTTAGGCTTCCCCCAAGACACAGAAAGCTGGTTTTTTATATTTTGAAAATCTGACAAAGGTTTTAAGATGTCTTTAATACCCAGGGATGTAACTGAGCTGGCCTGGAAGGCCTGAGCGCCTCCTGCCCTCCAGTTTCTGAGAGAGGAAGCCGTCTACCAGCCCTGTCAGTGCTTACCAGCCTTTGGCTCCTCACTGACACCAGCGTAGTTAATCTCTCCCCTTTCTACTGAAGTCTTGCTTCACTGAAGAAGGAGGTATGGAGTGGATATCTGGTGGTTTCAGCAGTCTAAGAATACTGTCCCTTGGTATCTTAACGGGGTCTTTTAACGCAAGTCAAATGCAATTTTAGACTGTATCAGCAGAAGTCTAGTGTCCAGATCACGTGATGTGATGGTATCGCTTTACTCTGCTCTGGTGAAACCTCACCTGGAGTCTTGTGTTCAGTTTTGGGCACCGCATTTTAAGAAGGAAGGAAGGTTGAAAGAGCTGGGGATGTTTAGCCTGGAGAGGAGGTGGATAAGAGGTGATAGGATCACCATCTTCAAGTACTTGAAGGGCTGTCATCTAGAGGATGGTGTGGAATTGTTTTCTGTGACCCCAGAAGGTAGGACCAGAACCAATGGGTTGAAATTGAATCAAAAGAGTTTCTGGCTCAACATGAGAAAGAACTTCCTGACAGTGGAACAGGCTTCCTCCTTGGGAGGTAGTGGGCTCTCCTTCCTTGGAGGATTTTAAGTAGAGGCTAGATGGCCATCTGACAGCAATGAAGATCCTGTGAATTTAGGGGGAGGTATTCGTGAGTTTCCTGCATTGTGCAGGGGGTTGACTGGATGACCCTGGAGGTCCCTTCCAACTCTATGATTCTCCTTCCTTTGAGGTTTTTCAACAGAGGCTAGATGGCCATCTGACAGCAATGAAGATCCTGTGAATTTAGGGGGAGGTATTTGTGAGTTTCCTGCATTGTGCAGGGGGTTGGACTAGATGACCCTAGAGGTCCCTTCCAACTCTATGATTCTAAATCCTATGGGGACTTAGGAGGGCTAAGGGTGAAATAAAAAGAATGTCATGGAGGCTTAAACCATGGTTTGCAGCTAAGCGGAGAGTAAACCTGAGCGACGCCTGTGGGCTCAGCGCTTCTGTCTGAATCTCGGTACTGCACAAGTCCTCCAAAGCAGGTCCAGTTTAACAGGTACAGCTTTCCTCCAGAACAGCTATTGTTTCATCAGGGTACTGAAAAGTTTGGTTTGGAAAGCCAAATCAGCATGTGGGGCATTGTCTATATGCTTATTTATTTTGCCCATAGTATAACCATCTTTATAATGATCTCCTATAGCGTGATTAACGTACCTCTGTTATTCAGATTGACATCTTAGACGCTTATCTGCTATCTGCCAGCTCCTGAGCTGTTCTCAATGATCAGGCCTCTTGCTGAGATTCAGAAAAGGGATTTTATTGATACATGCATCACAGCAGATATGATTTTTTGTGTCAGATCTGGCTATAGACCCTCTCCCAGGCTGTTACCAGCCTGCCAAAATTCATAGCACAAAGCCTGCACAGAGAACATTTTCTCACCCAGTCCCCCATTGCATGCTAACAGGTGTTGAGACAGTCTCTGTTCAGAGAGATCATGTCCTTGAAGTCCAGACCTGGCCTCTCTACCAGGGCAGAGCGGATACTTCATGTATTACAGGCAAAAGAGAAAACAAGTAGGGAAAAGCAACGTTCCACAACATATCCATCAAATTTACAGAAAGCAGGAAGACTGGCAGCATATGAACACCTTAAGCTGCCTTCTGCTGAATCAGACCCCCCTCAGTCCATCAAAGTCAGTCTTGTCTACTCAGACAGGCAGCAGCTCTCCAGGGACTCAAACTGAGGTATTCCACACCTCTTTGCCTGGACCCTTTTTAGTTGGAGATGCCAGGGATTGAACCGGGGACCTTCTGATTACCAAGCAGATGCTCTGCCACTCAACCACCATCCCTCCCCTACATATGAAGCTGCCTTATACTGAATCAGACCCCCCTGGGTCCATGAAAGTCAATATTGTCTACTCAGACTGGCAGCGGCTCTGCAGGGTCTCCAGCTGAGGTTTTTCATGCCTCCTTGCCTGGACCCTTCTTAGTTGGAGATGCCGGGGATTGAACCTGACCTTTGCTTACCAAGCAGATGCTCTACCACTCAACCACCATCCTTCCCCTACATATGAAGCTGCCTTATACTGAATCAGACCCTCAGTCCATCAGAGTCTACTCACTGGCAGAGGCTCTCCAGGATCTCAAGCTGAGGTTTTTCATGCCTATTTGTCTGGACCCCTTTTAGCTGGAAATGCCGGGGATTGAACGTGGGAACTTCTGCTTCCCAAGCAGAGGCTCTACCCCTGAGCCACCATCCCTCCCTAAGCAGACGTGACAAGGCCCCTTGACACTATCAGGAGAACATTTTATGATTTGCATTGCATTGATATTTAATGGATACCAGGAGTGAGGAGAAATCAGATTCTTGGTTAGCATTGTCCCATGGAGTGGTCTTCTGAGGGTTCACTGTCTAACTCTTATGCTTTATTCTTCATATCACTGTTTATACTGACATAGTTTATAGTTTATTTGATTTACATCCCATCCCCCCTGCCAAAGCAGGCTCAGGATGGCTCACAATTCTTAATTATAAAAGCAACGACAATATAGGGGAGGGGATGGTGGCTCAGTGGTAGAGCATCTGCTTGGTAAGCGGAAGGTCCCTGGTTCAATCCCCGGCATCTCCAACTAAAAAGATTCCAAGTATAATAGGTGTGGAAAACCTCAGCTTGAGACCCTGGAGAGCCATGAATAGGGCTGTGGCTCAGTGGTAGAGCATCTGCATGGGAAGCAGAAGGTCCCAGGTTCAATCTCTGGCATCTCCAACTAAAAAGGGTCCAGGCAAGTAGGCGTGAAGAACCTCAGCTTGAGACCCTGGAGAGCCACGGTGGCTCTGTGGTAGAGCATCTGCTTGGGAAGCAGAAGGTCCCAGGTTCAATCCCCGGCATCTCCAACTCAAAGATTCCAAGTATAATAGGTGTGGAAAACCTCAACTTGAGTCCCTGGAGAGCCATGAATGGGGCTGTGGCTCAGTGGTAGAGCATCTGCTTGGGAAGCAGAAGGTCCCAGGTGGAATCCCCGGCATCTCCAACTAAAAAGGGTCCAGGCAAATAGACTGAAAAACCTCAGTTGGAGACCCTGCAGAGCAGCTGCCAGTCTGAGGAGACAAGACTGACTCTGATGGACCCAGGGGGGTCTGATTCAGTAGAAGGCAGCTTCATATGGTCATATAAAGAAATTAAGCTACATTAACGATCAAGTGCTAATTACAATACAATGGAATAAATAATTTGGCCATGCTGGCTGGGGCTGATGGGAGTTGTAGGCAAAAAATATCTGGAGAGCTACCGTTGGCCACCCCTGAAATAGATAAATAGGGAGCATTCAAATAGTCTTAATAGACATCCTACATATCTAGTGTCCTAGGGGATGGCATAGCAGATTTGATGTTACAATCATTTCAGTTAATAATTTGCAGTCGAAGGCAAGATGGAATAGTGTGGTCTTACAGGCCTCGTGGAACTGGATAAGGTCCTGCAAGGCTCTGACATCTTCTGGGAGTTGATTCCACCAGGAAGGGATGGCAACAGAGAAGGCTGTTGTATGCGTTGTTTTAAAGAGGTGGCTGAGAGGTGACAGGATCCCCATCTTCAAGTACTTGAAGGGCTGTCATGGAGAGGATGGTGCAGAATTGTTTTTTTTGTGGCCCCGCGAAGGTAGTACCAGAACCAAGGGGTTGAAATTAAATCAAAAGAGTTTCAGGCTCAACATTAGGAAGAACTTCCTGACCATTAGAGCGGTACCTCAGTGGAACAGGCTTCCTCGGGAGGTGGTGGGCTCTCCTTCCTTGGAGGTTTTTAAACAGAGGCTAGATGGCCATCTGGCAGCAATGAAGATCCTGTGAATTTAGGGGGAGGTGTTTGTGAGTTTCCTGCATTGTGCAGGGGGTTGGACTAGATGAACCTGGAGGTCCCTTCCAGCTCTATGATTCTATTCTGTTCTAAGTCTTGCCTCCCTCAGCCCAGGGATCAATGTCAAATTTTCAGCTCCTGATTGAAGTACCCTCAGGGGAACCTGTGGACTTAGACAAAGAAGAATGTTCCAATCATTTTCTTAACCTTTGCATATAAGACTCACCTCTTCAAGATGGCCTTCAACTAGTGATAAAGCTAGGAATACTGCTGGAAATGCTTTCTATTTACTGAATCCCATTGAAGATTTAATGTTTATAACGCCATATTGTTAATGTTAATGTTAATTTTAATAATCTATAATTTGTTTTAACCATGTTTTTATAAGTATAACTGATGTACTGTGCATTTTATGTTGTGAGCCGCCCTGAGCCTGCTCCGGCGGGGAGGGCGGGATAGAAATAAAAAATTATTATTATTATTATAACTAGATCACTCCATAAATACTAAATAAGAATGTCCTAATCCTTAACATTATTTTAAATGCATTCCTCTCTCTAACCTCTCATAAAGCATCGTACTGTGTAGTTTAAAATTAAAATTGTTTGACTTGTAGGGCCCAAATATGTCTGTGACAATCTTCTGTCTCTATTTAGTTGCAATTTCCGTAGAAATATGAACAGATATTTGATGCAACAAACGTGCTGTGGCTGAACCTTTATGAAGGGGGAGTTAATCCTATAAACCTTCTTCTACACCCCCCCCCCCCATTAAAGTTACCAGCGTTATGCAGGAACACTAATGCAGCGGGCAGAGCAGAAGGGCCAGTTCAACCCACATTTTGCTCATGCTGCCTTCTTTCAGAGAGAGCCAGTTTGGTGTAGTGGTTAAGGGTGCAGGCTCGTATCTGGGAGAACTGGGTTTGATCCCCCATTCTTCTGCTTGAGCTGCGGCTATGGCCTTGGGTCAGCCATCGTTCTGGCAGAGTTGTCCTTGAAAGGGTAGCTGCTGTGAGAGCTCTCTCAGCCCCACCTACCTCTCAGGGTGTCTGCTGTGGGGGAGGAAGGAGATTGTGAGCTCTGAGACGCTGAGATTCAGAGTATAGGGCAGGATATAAATCCAATTTCTATTTTTTCTTCTCCTCCTCTTTCTTCTTTTCCTCTTTCTTCTTGATCAGTTCCGCAGGGCCTGCAAGACCACCCTTTTTAAACTTGCACACTTGGACTGCTAAGAAGATCGGTAATTAAAGACCCACCAATGCGGTTTGAAGACCTATACCGCTGAATAACTGTACTTATTGGATTGGTTTTAATGTTATTAAGTTTAATGTTTTAATGTTTTATATTGTTAAATCTAAAGGTTTTTATCTACTATTGTATGTTTTTATAAAATGTTGTTAGCCGCCCTGAGCCTGCCGAGGTGGGGAGGGCGGGATATAAATAAATATTATTATTATTATTATTATTCTCCTTCTTCTTCTTCTCCTTCTTCTTCTCCTTCTTCTCCTTCTCCTTCTTCTTCTCCTTCTCCTTCTTCTTCTCCTTCTCCTTCTCCTCCTTCTTCTTCTTCTTCTTCTTCTTCTTCTTCTTCTTCTTCTTCTTCTCCTTCTCCTTCTTCTCCTTCTCCTTCTCCTTCTTCTTCTTCTCCTTCTCCTCCTCCTCCTCCTTCTTCTTCTTCTCCTTCTCCTTCTTCTCCTTCTGCTTCTCCTCCTCCTTCTCCTCCTCCTTCTGCTTCTTCTACTTCCTTGCTGTTTCCACAGGGGGAGCTCCAGAGAGGATCCTTTGCCCACATGGCGACTGCCAATCACACGCGCTTCAAAATAGTCAAGTGTATCCTGCTTGGTGTTCAGGGCATGGAAGATGCTCACGCCTGGCTGTCCATCCCCTTCTGCTCCATGTTCATCCTCGCCCTCCTGGGCAACGGTCTCCTTCTCTTCATCGTCATCAAGGAGCGCAGCCTCCACCAGCCCATGTTCTTCTTCCTGGCCATGTTGGCCTCTTCCGACCTTGTGCTCTCCACCACCACCATGCCCAAAACCCTCAGCATCTTCTGGTTCAGTGACAAGGAGATTGCCTTCGAGGCCTGCGTCACTCAGATGTTCATCATCCACTTCCTTTTCGTAGCCGAGTCGGCCATCTTGCTAGCTATGGCATACGACCGGTACGTTGCCATCTGCAACCCGCTGCAGTACAGCACTCTGCTGACCCACTCGCGGATAGTGAAGATTGGCGTGGCGGCCGCAGTCCGAGCTTTTTGTCTGATGGCTTCTCTGACCATCCTCCTGCTTAGGTTGCCTTTCTGTGGTCCCAACGTCATCTCCCACACATTTTGCGAGCACATGGGAATCGTCCGGCTGGCCTGTGCAGACATTACGCTCAACATCTGGTTTGGCCTAGCAATGGCTCTCTTAACCACTGGAGTAGATACCATTTTTATTGCCATCTCCTATGTACTGATCCTGCGCACCGTCTTCCGGCTCCCATCCAACGACGCTCGGGCCAAAGCACTGGGCACCTGTGGCTCTCACCTCTGTGTCATTTTGATGTTTTATGTCCCGGCCTTTTTCTCAATCTTTGTCTACAGATTTGCTGTGAACAGCATCCCCCGCCCGGTCCACATCCTGCTGGCTAACCTCTTTGCCATCGTGCCCCCCATGCTAAACCCCATTGTCTATGGGGTGAAAACCAGGCAAATCCGGGATCGGGTGGTGTTAATGTTTCTGCAGGCTAGGAAATAGAACCGATCGCTTTCCACGTGGGATGAGCCTGCAGTCCAATTTACTGCAGAGTAGCCCCTTTACAACTCTTCCAGAGCAAGAGGGAAACGTGCTTATTTCCTTTCTTCCCTGCCTTTTTTCCCAACGGGAGGCCAGATTTACAGGTTACTCTGGAGTCACATTTTACAAGTCCTGATACCACCTTCTGCATTGCAAAGCCCCTTGTGACCGTGTGTGTGTGTGTGTGTTTGTGTTTGATTTGTGCCTGAGAATGAAGGGTAAGCTCACTCCTTTCCTTTCCACCTGGGGTTTCTCTTGCCACATTCTCAGGGTGCATGTAGGCGGGAGTCCAAAGCCAGTCCAAGGTCAAAGTTCAGGAAGTCATAAGAACATAAGAGAACATAAGAGAAGCCATGCTGGATCAGGCCAACGGCCCATCAAGTCCAACACTCTGTGTCACACAGTGGCAAAAAATGTTATATACACACATACACTGTGGCTAATAGCCACTGATGGACCTCTGCTCCATATTTTTATCTAAACCCCTCTTGAAGGTGGCTATACTTGTGGCCGCCACCACCTCCTGTGGAAGTGAATTCCACATGTTAATCACCCTTTGGCTGAAGAAGTACTTCCTTTTATCCGTTTTAACCTGTCTGCTCAGCAATTTCATTGAATGCCCACGAGTTCTTGTATTGTGAGAAAGGGAGAAAAGTACTTCTTTCTCTACTTTCTCCATTCCATGCATTATCTTGTAAACCTCTATCATGTCACCCCGCAGTCGACGTTTCTCCAAGCTAAAGAGTCCCAAGCGTTTCAACCTTTCTTCATAGGGAAAGTGCTCCAGCCCTTTAATCATTCTAGTTGCCCTTCTCTGCACCTTCTCTAAAGCTATAATATCCTTTTTGAGGTGCGGCGACCAGAACTGCACACAGTACTCCAAATGAGACCGCACCATCGATTTATACAGGGGCATTATGATACTGGCTGATTTGTTTTCAATTCCCTTCCTAATAATTCCCAGCATGGCATTGGCCTTTTTTATTGCAAACGCACACTGTCTTGACACTTTCAGTGAGTTATCTATCATGACCCCAAGATCTCTCTCTTGGTCAGTCTCTGCCAGTTCACACCCCATCAACTTGTATTTGTAGCTGGGATTCTTAGCCCCAATGTGCATTACTTTGCACTTGGCCACATTGAACCGCATCTGCCACGTTGACGCCCACTCACCCAGCCTCAACAGATCCCTTTGGAGTTCCTCACAATCCTCTCTGGTTCTCACCACCCTGAACAATTTAGTGTCATCCGCAAACTTGGCCACTTCACTGCTCACTCCCAACTCTAAATCATTTATGAACAAGTTAAAGAGCATGGGACCCAGTACCGAGCCCTGTGGCACCCCACTGCTTACCGTCCTCCACTGCGAAGACTGCCCATTTATACTCACTCTCTGCTTCCTATTACTCAGCCAGTTTTTGATCCACAAGAGGACCTGTCCTTTTACTCCATGATTCTCAAGCTTTCTAAGGAGCCTTTGATGAGGAACTTTATCAAAAGCTTTCTGGAAGTCAAGGTAAACAACATCTATCGGGTCTCCTTTGTCCACATGTTTGTTCACCCCCTCAAAGAAATGCAACAGGTTAGTGAGGCAAGATCTTCCCTTGCAGAACCCATGCTGAGTCTTCCTCAATAACCCGTGTTCATCAATGTGCCTACTCATTCTGTCCTTGATAATGGTTTCTACCAACTTTCCCGGTATTGAAGTCAGACTGACTGGCCTGTAATTTCCCGGATCTCCTCTGGAACCTTTTTTAAAGATGGGGGTGACATTTGCTACCTTCCAGTCCTCAGGAACGGAGGCAGATTTCAATGAAAGATTACAGATTTTTGTTAGAAGATCCACAAGTTCAACTTTGAGTTCCTTCAGAACTCTCGGATGTATGCCATCCGGACCCAGTGACTTATTAGTTTTTAATTTGTCTATCAGTTGTAGGACCTCCTCATTTGTCACCTCAATCTTTCAACACCCCTTCCAAAATTAGTGGTTCTGGGGCGGGCAAAAAGTTCTCGTCTTCTACAGTGAAGACGGAGGCAAAAAATTCATTTAGCTTCTCAGCCATTTCCCTATCCTCCTTCAGTAATCCTTTTACCCCATGGTCATCCAAGGGCCCCACTGCCTCCCTGGCTGGTTTCCTACTTCTAATATATTTGAAGAAAGTTTTATTGTTGGTCTTTATGTTTTTTGCAATATGCTCCTCATAGTCCCTTTTTGCCTGCCTGATCACAGTCTTGCATTTGATTTGCCACAGCCTGTGTTCCCTTTTACTAATCTCACTTGGACTGGTTTTCCACCGCTTAAAGGAGTCCTTCTTACCTTTTACAGCTTCCATTACTTTGTTTGTTAACCACGCAGGCCTTTTCTTATGCCTGTTTGTGCCTTTCCTAACTTGTGGTATGTATTTTATCTGAGCTTCTAGGATTATAGTTTTAAATAGTCTCCAAGCTTCCCCAAGGGTTTTGACCATATGTACCTTTCCTTTCAGTTTCTTCCTCACATGCCTCCTCATCTCAGTGTATTTACCCCTTTTAAAGTTAAACGTGGTTGTGGTGGTTTTTTTGGACAACTCCCTATTTATACAAACGGTGAAATCAATAACATTATGGTCACTGCTCCCAAGCGGCGCAATCACTTTTACATCTCTCACCAAGTCTTGGGCATTACTTAGGACCAAATCCAGGATCGCCCCACCCCTGGTAGGTTCTGAGACCATCTGCTCCATAGCACAGTCATTGAGAGCATCAAGAAACTCAATCTCTTTCTCTCGACCAGAACACATATTGACCCAATCAATCTGCGGGTAGTTAAAATCACCTATTACAACACAGTTTTTACGTTTAGCCGCTATCTTTAAGCCTTCCATCATATTATAATCGTCCTCTCTCTTTTGATTTGGTGGGTGATAACAAACTCCCATAGTTAAATTTCCTTTTGGGCCCTCTATTTCAACCCAAAGCATTTCTAAAAGTGAATCTAATTCTCTGATCTCAGTCTTACTGGACCGTATATCCTCTCTGACATACAGAGCCACCCCACCTCCAACCCTTCCCTCCCTATCCTTCCGATATAGCTTATATCCAGGAATCACCGTGTCCCACCGATTCTCCTCATTCCACCAAGTTTCTGAAATTCCCACAATGTCTATGTTTTCTCCCAACACTAAACATTCCAATTCACCAATTTTACTTTGAACACTTCTAGCATTTGCATACAAACATCTATAATTTCCCAGGTGAGCTAGGCCCGCCACCTTCCTCCTGCCGCCTCGAGACACTGGCAGACAGTCCATATTGTTTGTCACCTTCACAGTGGACAACTCCGGTCCGTTACCCGGTAGAAAAATAGCAGCTAACCCTTCATCTCTTTGAGACGAGTCCTCCCGAACCAGAGACATTTCATCTCCTGTCGGCTTTCCCCCAAGATTTAGTTTAAAAACTGCTCTGCCACCTTTTTGATTTTAAGCGCCAGCAGCCTGGTTCCATCCGGGGACAAGTGGAGACCGTCTCTTTTGTACAGCTCCCGCTTGTTCCAGAAAGCATCCCAGTGCCTAACAAACTTAAACCCTTCCTCCTTACACCATCGTCTCATCCACACATTGAGACTTCTAATTTGTGCCTGTCTCTCCTGCCATGCACGTGGAACAGGTAGCACTTCCGAGAAGGCTACCTTGGAGGTCCTGGCCTTAAGCCTCCTGCCTAGCAGCCTAAATTTTTCCTCCAGGACAGGGACTAAGTCACCAAAGCAAAATCACAAACTGGAATCAGAAGTCAGTGTCCAAAAGCCAAAGGGTCAGGGTCCCAAGGAATTCAAGCATCGAAGGAGCGTGGATGCAAGCCAGAGAATGGACTTGTTGCTTCCACAAGGTTACCAGGTCCTGGGTGGGAGTTATATGGGAGCCTCAATCAACCTGCTGCCTGGGTGGCAGCGACTCTGCTAGAACTCAGGGCTGTGAGATCTGAAGCATCAGCGTGCCTCATGTCTTCGCTCTGAAAGTTCTTTCCGGAGCCTGCTTCGAACTCTTGAGATGGGAGGGGGACAGCTTGGAGGAGATTTATTGTCAGCAACAGGAACTGGTACCTGGAATGTCGGAAGAGTGATTGATGAGCCAGCTGCAGGTTGTTCAGCAACAGGAACTGGTTGGCAACTCTTCCAGGTCTGTTAACCCTTCCAGCTCTCCCTCGTCAGGGCTCATGAAACCTCTAAGCTATGGAGTCTTATGGGCAGAAATTCTACTTTGTGAGTTACTGGCATTAAATCTGTGAGCTACTGCATAAATTAGTTTACCCCGGAGTCATTTTTCCTGAACCAAGACAAAAATGTGTGCGCTGGAAGCTAAAAAACTGTGGTCTAACGCACACTAACAGGGTTTAGAGGGAACCAATCTCCCCTGCCTCCTAGCAAATTGCAGACTTTGAGATAACCAGGGTGGGTAGAAGCTGTAGAACCAGGAGGGCATCATGAAGGGGAGGGAACAATTTAGTACCCACTTGACCCCAAAGGGGTTTTCTCTGATCCAAGAGAAGACGGTACAGTCTCCAACCAAGATAGGCCCCTCCCCTGTACACTCTCTCTCTCTCTCTCTTCACTGTCCAAACGAAGCTGAACCCACTTCGGCAACCCTAAGGTGGAAATATGGCCTCATTCTGTAACCCAGTGTGATGTGGAAGAAAAAGCACAACTCATATTAGAGTTCATCAGGGATCGTTTTACAGCTGCTGGAATGGCCTTGGGTCAGCCGTAGCTCTCGAAGGAGTTGTCCTTGAAAGGGCACTTTCTGTCAGAGCTCTCTCAGCCCCACCCACCTCCCAGGGTGTCTGTTGTGGAGGGAGAAGATATGGGAGATTGTAAGCTACTCTGAGTCTCTGATTCAGAGAGAAGGGCGGGGTATAAATCTGCAGTCTTCTTCTTCTTCTTCTGTTCCTGCTTAGTGTTCAGATCAATCAAGTGTCTCCCCCCACTTCAGGGTCATCAGAAAGCAGGGGTGGGGGGAGGGAAATGTCTGCTGGGCACTCCATTATTCCTTATGGGCAGCTTCTGGGAGAGCCCTCTCAGCCCCACCCACCTCACAGGGTGTCTGTTGTGAGGGAAGAAGATCTAGGAGATTGTAAGCCGCTCTGAGTCTCTGATTCAGAGAGAAGGGCGGGGGGGGAGGATACATCTGCAGTCTTCTTCTAGAAAAAGAGGTGCCGGAACTCATTAGCACAGCTCATTAGCATATGCCGCACCCCCTGACATCAACGGAAGGTGCCCTAAATTATATCAGCTCAGCATCTACCTTCAAATGCTTCTTGAATTAGAATTGTCATAATAAAACCTTACTCCCATCATACTTTTAAATTGACTTTCTCCTTTGTGTCCACAGTGGCAGGATGAAGGTTTCCATCTGTCTGCTTTAGATGTTATTTTCTCCTTTTTTTGTGGGGAAAAATATTAGAAAGTTTGTCAAATCTTAGTGCTTAGCAAAATTCTCACAGGGGGTTTGAACAATGGAGCCCAGAAGCAAGTATGGGCGGGGGGGGCGGGGGGGCGGTTAAGAAAGAAACAGCACAATAAAATTTAGAGGTTCCAGAGCTCTGCTCCTGTGAGCTGCTGCCCAAAATGTGGCCTAAGAGATCCCTTCTGAAGGGACCTTGAAGGCTATGGAGAAGAAGAAGAAGATATTGGATTTATATCTTGCCCTCCACTCTGAATCTCAGAGTCTCTCACAATCTCCTTTCCCTTCCTCCCCCACACAGACCCCCTGTGAGGTGGGTGGGGCTCAGAGAGCTCTCCCAGAAGCTGTCCTTTCAAGGACAACCTCCTTCCTGTCAAGCATGCGTATTTCTGTAACGTAATGGTTCCTTCGACAAGGAACAGGTCACCCTTCCTTTACAACCTTTGGGCAAGTAATGAATCCATCTGGCCCAAGGATGTTTATGCTACAGCCTGGCTGTTACCACTTTTATGCCGCCTCTCCCCCAGGTTCACACAGGCAGTCTTATCTGAGCTGAAAGAAAGGAAGGAAGGAAGGAAGATGTTTTTAATAGCCTAAATTCCTTAGCAATAGAAGAGATAGTATGTAGTAACCTTTGAACCCGTGACTCAACTTGCATCTGTATGATACCCTTTGAAGTGATCCTATATTTCAACTGTGTCCGGCATTACTTCCAGGGCCTGTGTCCTTGGTAAAGCTGCTGAGTTTCTTAAATAAAGCAACTTTTGATTCAACAACAAAAGACTGATTATTGGGAAATATCGATGCCTGACACTTCCGTAATCAACTTTCCTCCTTTTTGGCTCGGGGTGCAGCACCTTTATCTACAGGCTGAGAATTCCCTTCCCACATCTGGCCAAAGAAATGACACCTGTGGGCTTTTTTTAATGGTGGCCCAAGAACATGGCACCCCACCTAGCATCTGTCTCCTCCGGTGCCTCAGTTTTGCCAGGGTTTCACCAGGGCTGCTCTGGTCGCAAGCCTATTTGCAGCAGGAACTGGGTTCTGGAAGAAAAATACTTCTGGGCGTGAACAAAAAATGAAAGATTCAGCCTCTTTTCTTCCTGCACACTTGAATGCTTCAGATAAAAATGTAGAGGAGACAACAGGATCTCTGAATTGAATTTGGTAAATCCCTCGGTGGAAAAGAGAAAAAGAGCTCCATGCAGCCCTGTGCCTCTTTGGTGTAGTGGTTTTTCCAAACCTGGGAGAACCGGGTTGGATTCTCCTCTCCTCCACATGCACCTGCTGGAGAGACCTTGGGTCAGCAGTCATAAGTCTCTCTCATAGCAGTTCTGCTCAAGAGCAGTTTTTGGGAGAGCTCTCTCAATCCCACCTGCCTCACAGGGTGACTGTTGTAGGAAGGGGAAGGAGATTGTAAGCCACTCTGAGTTTCCTTCGCATAATGAAGTCCCCTGTGCAAGCACCAGTCGTTTCCGACTCTGGGGTGCTGCTGCTTTCACAACGTTTTCACGGCAGACTTTTTACAGGGTGGTTTGCCATTGCCTTCCTCAGTCATCTACCCTTCCCTCCCAGCAAGAAAGGTGACTCATTTTACCGACCTCAGAAGGATGGAAGGCTGAGTCAACCTTGGGCCGGCTACCTGAATCCAGCTTCCACTAGAATCGAACTCAGGTTGTGAGCAGAGAGTTCAGAGCACAGTACAGGGTATAAATCCAATCTCTTCTCTTCTTCATGTGGACAAAACCAGAGAAGAAGAAGAAGAAGAAGAAGAAGAAGAAGAAGAAGAAGAAGAAGAAGAAGAAGAAGAAGAAGAAGACTGCAGATTTATACCCCACCCTTCTCTCTGAATCAGAGTCTAACAGCAGCTCACAATCTCCTATATCTTCCTCCCCCATAACAGACACCCTGTGAGGTAGGTGGGGGTTGAGAGAGCTCTCCCAGAAGCTGCCCTTTCAAGGACAGACCTACTGGGTCACACTGTACCTCTGGTGTAAACAATTTTACATCCAACTGTAAAGAATCAGAGCTCAGATTGTCCCCAGTTCACTCTCCCCTTTCACCCACTTTCTGGGTCTTTGCAAATGGCTGCTTCCTCCATCTTGTTTTCCCCTTGCCATATATCCCACCCTCCACCCTGAATCAGAGTCGCAGAGTGGCTCACAATCTCCTTTATTTTCTTCCCCCACAACAGACACCCTGTGAGGTGGGTGGGGCTGAGAGAGCTCCGAAAGAAGCTGCCTTTTCAATGACAACTCCTGTGAGAGCTCTGGCTGACCCAAGGCCATGCCAGCAGGTGCAAGTGGAGGAGTGGGGAATCGAACCCGGTCCTCCCAGATAAGAGAGCTCTGGCTGACCCAAGGCCATTCCAGCAGCAGCAAGTGGAGGAGGGGGAAATCCAACCCGGTACTCCCAGATAAGAGAGCTCTGGCTGACCCAAGGCCATGCCAGCAGGTGCAAGTGGAGGAGTGGGGAATCGAACCTGCTTCTCCCAGAGAAGAGTCCGCACACTTCACCACCACACCAAACTGGAAGGGATTTTCTGTTGGGCGTTGTTCTTCCACCCACACCTGCAAGGCCAGGGGGTCTTGAGTGTCAAGACCGAGGGCAGCTTTTTAAGGCTCCCTTTGCTGTTGCTGCTTTCTGCTTTGCTGCCTCCCGTCATTTATTTATTCTATTTGACCTGGATCCCACCTCCCCACCGAAGCAGGCTCAGGGCAGCTCACAAACCAATGGCCATATAAAACATGACAAACCAATGGCCATATAAAACACTTCCAAACAAGAAAAACAGTAGAACATAATGGGAGTTACATATGAACGTATGAAGCTGCCTTCTACTGAGTCAGACCCTCCTCGGTCCATCAAAGTCAGTCTTGTCTACTCAGACTGGCAGCGGCTCTTTCTCCAGGGTCTCCAGCTGAGGTTTTTCACGCCTGTTTGCCTGGACCCTTTTCAGTTGGAGATGCCGGGGATTGAACCTCGGACGGTCGGACCTTCGGCTTACCAAGCAGAGGCTCTATCACTGAGCCACCGTCCCTCCCCGTGACATTGTGCAACAAGAAATGGCCTGGTTACATCACCCTAAGGAAGTTCTCAAGCGCTTTGCATGAAACCCTCACACACGCATGGATTGCGCTTGATTTCATGCTTTATGGCTTCCTGAAGTTTTGTGGAAGTATTTTAAAGCCTTGCCTCCGCTGAAAGGCCGTGAGCGGGCAGCTCCTCTCCGCTCCCCCGGCCAGGTTTCAGGGGCCCGCCCTCCCTGTGCGGGGGGTGCATCAGCTACCTGCCGGCCCTCGAAGTCTTGGATGGGGGGGGGGGGAGGTGGCCGCTGTTGGAGTCAGGGGCCCGGGAAGGAGCCCCCAAACCCAGGAGCGGCGCGGGGTGGGGCTGGCGACGCTGGTGGAGGCGCCCGGGCGCAGCAGAGCCGTTCCTTGGGGCTCGAGAGGAGTTGCGCCCTTGCAGGGGGCGGCTGGCCTTCTCCTGCCGGGAGGCAGACTCGGCAGCGGCATCAGGAGCCCCCTTGAGCCCCTGGCTGGAGCGAGCCCGAAGGGACAGGGCGGAAGAGAGACGCGCGCTCTGGGGACGCCCCTGGAGACTCCGCCTTGGAGCCCCCCGAAGGATCCGCGGCCGGCTGCGGCTGCTCTTGACGGCGCCTGGGCTGGCCTCTGCCCGCGAGTGGCCTGGCTCCGAGCCCCACCGCCCCGCCGCGCTCCACCCCCCCCCCGGGGGCAGCAGGGCCGGGAAGGATAAAGGGCTGCTGGGCGCAACGGAGGGACCTTTCTCTCTGCGCCTCGAAGCGAAGCCCCGGGAGCGGAGGGGAGGCGGCCTTCTCGGAGTCCCAGCAAGGGGCCGGAGAGTTGAGCACCGCTCACAGCAGAGAAGCTTCTCATCATTGACTTCATCTAAATAACAGAGGTATGTTAATCACACTGCAGGAGAGAAGCCTAAAGATGATTAGGAAAGGGACGGTCCCCTGTGCAAGCCCCAGTCGTTTCCGACTCTGGGGTGACGCTGCTTTCACAACGTTTTCATGGCAGACTTTTGACGGGGTGGTTTGCCATGGCCTTCCCCAGTCCTCTACGCTTCCCCCCCCCCCCCACCAAGCTGGGGACTCCTTTGACCGACCTCGGCAGGAGGGAAGGCTGAGTCAACCTGAGGCGGCTACCTGAACCATCTTCCGCTGGAATCGAACTCAGGTCGTGAGCACATCTTAGGACTGCAGTACTGCAGCTTTAGCACTCTGCGCCACGGGACTCTTAAAGGTAAAGGAAAGGTCCCCTGTGCAAGCACCCGTCCTTTCCGACTCTGGGATGCCATCGCTTTCACGACGTTTTCAGGGCAGACTTTTTACGGGGTGGTTTGTCATTGCCTTCCCCAGTCAACTACACTTTCCCCCCAGCAAGCTGGGGGCTCCTTTGACCGACGTCGGAAGGATGGAAGGCTGAGTCAACCTTGGGCTGGCTACCTGAACCAGCTTCTGCTGGGATCGAACTCAGGTCGTGAGCAGAGCTTAGGTCTGCAGTACTGTAGCTTTAACACTGCACCACTGGGCTCCTTCAGTGTAGATAAGAAAGGAAAGGTCCCTGTGCAAGCACCAGTCGTTTCCGACTCTGGGGTGACGTTGCTTTCACAACTTTTTCACGGCAGACTTTTGACGGGGTGGTTTGCCGTCGCCTTCCCCAGTCATCTACACTTTCCCCCCAGCAAGCTGGGGACTTCTTTGACCGACCTCGGAAGGAGGGAAGGATGAGTCAACCTTGGGCCGGCTACCTGAACCAGCTTTCGCTGGGATCGAACTCAGGTCGTGAGCAGAGAGTTCAGACCACAGTACTGCAGTACTGCTTCTATATCACTCTGTGCCACGGAGATGCTTAAAGATGATTATAGTGTGGGCAAAAACAAGAAGCAGAGAGAGAACGCCCCGCAGGCTGATTTGGCTTTCCAAACTAAACTTTTCAGTACCCTGACTGAACAATAGCTGTTCTGGAGGGAAGCTGCACCCGTTGAACTGGGCCTGCTTTGGAGGACTTGTGCTGTGCCAAGATTCAGGCAGAAGTGCTGAGCCCAGAGGCCTCGCTCAGGTTTGCTCTCCGCTTAGCTGCATCCTCCCGCAGCATTCCCATCAGAGTTACAGAAAGCAGGGAGACCGGCAGCCTCAGCAAAGACATGGCAAGGCCCCTGGACACTGCCAGCAGAACATGCGATGATTTGCATTGCATTAATATTTAATGGGGACCAGGATTGAGGAGAAATGAGATTCTTGGTTAGCATTGTCCCAAAGTGTAGCCTTCTGAGGGTTCCGTTTGGTGTAGTGCTTAAGGGCGCAGTCTCTTATCTGGGAGAACCGGGTCTGATTCCCCACTCCTCCACTTGGAGCTGCTGGAATGGCCTTGGGTCAGCCAGAGCTCTCTTATCTGGGAGAACCGGGTTTGATTCCCCACTCCTCCACTTGCAGCTGCTGGAATGGCCTTGGGTCAGCCAGAGCTCTCTTATCTGGGAGAACCAGGTTTGATTCCCCACTCCTCCACTTGCACCTGCTGGAATGGCCTTGGGTCAGCCAGAGCTCTCTTATCTGGGAGAACCGGGTTTGATTCCCCACTCCTCCACTTGCACCTGCTAGCATGGCCTTGGGTCAGCCAGAGCTCTCTTATCTGGGAGAATTGGATTTGATTCCCCACTCCTCCACTTGCAGCTGCTGGAATGGCCTTGGGTCAGCCACAGCTCTCTTTTCTGGGAGAACCGGGTTTGATTCCCCACTCCTCCACTTGCAGCTGCTGGAATAGCCTTGGGTCAGCCAGAGCTCTCTTATCTGGGAGAACCGGGTTTCACTCCCCACTCCTCCACTTGCAACTGCTGGAATGGCCTTGAGTCAGCCATAGCTCTCTTATCTGGGAGAACCGGGTCTGATTCCCCACTCCTCCACTTGCAGCTGCTGGAATGGCCTTGGGTCAGCCACAGCTCTCTTTTCTGGGAGAACCGGGTTTGATTCCCCACTCCTCCACTTGCAGCTGCTGGAATGGCCTTGGGTCAGCCACAGCTCTCTTTTCTGGGAGAACCGGGTTTGATTCCTCACTCCTCCACTTGCAGCTGCTGGAATAGCCTTGGGTCAGCCAGAGCTCTCTTATCTGGGAGAACCGGGTTTGATTCCCCACTCCTCCACTTGCAGCTGCTGGAATGGCCTTGGGTAAGCCAGAGCTCTCTTATCTGGGAGATCCAGGTTTGATTCCCCACTCCTCCATTTGCAGCTGCTGGAATGGCCTTGGGTCAGCCAGAGCTCTTTAATCTGGGAGATCCGGGTTGGATTCTCCCCTCCTCCACTCGCAGCTGCTGGAATGGCCTTGGGTCAGCCAGAGCTCTCTTAACTGGGAGAACCGGGTTTGATTCCCCACTCCTCCACTTGCACCTGCTGGAATGGCCTTGGGTCAGCCAGAGCTCTCTTTATCTGGGAGAACAGGTTTGATTCCCCACTCCTCCACTTGCAGCTGCTGGAATGGCCTTGGGTCAGCCAGAGCTCTCTTATCTGGGAGAACTGGGCTTGATTCTCCACTTGCACCTGCTGGAATGGCCTTGCGTCAGCCATAGCTCTCTTATCTGGGAGAACCGGGTTTGATTCCCCACTCCTCCACTTGCAGCTGCTGGAATGGCCTTGCGTCAGCCAGAGCTCTCTTATCTGGGAGAACCGGGTTGGATTCCCCACTCCTCCACTTGCAGCTGCTGGAATGGCCTTGGGTCAGCCAGAGCTCTGGCAGAGGTTGTCCTTGAAAGGGCAGCTACTGTGAGAGCCCTCTCAGCCCCACCCACCTCACAGGGTGTCTGTTGTGGAGGAGGAAGATGAAGGAGATTGTGAGACGCTCTGAGATTTGAAGTGGAGGGTAAGATATAAATCCAATATCTTCTTCTCTTTCTTCTTATTTGGGAGAACCTGGTTTGATACCCCACT